>NW_020954575.1:66488-95141 GCF_900497805.2 Vombatus ursinus | reverse complement strand
CAAGATTTTATGAGGAGGGAATTTTATAAGGAATGATGGTAGATGGGATGACAAGAAAAGGTAGGAGGCATTTTGTGAAGGGGCCTGAAAGTTCTGCTGAGAAGTTTATAATATATTCTAAGATTATATATATCTCTACCACCACTGTTGATCACACCAAAGGAGGTCCCTATTATCTCCCCCTCACTCCCCCATTAAACTCAGAAAATATCCCTAGGAATAATCTGCCCCTGGTCCCACCATCCATACATAGAAAAGTGGGGGTTGTTGGGGGTAGCAGTGGGGATTAGACCATGACGACATCTTGTCATTCAACTGGCACCAAAGGAATGTTAAGTGGGTGGTTTCATCATAAAGACTGGACTGACAGGTAATTGAGGGAAATTGAGGTGATTCACGTTTGGGCAGGGAGAGAATGAAAACAGTAAGGCCCAGAGCAATCCCATTTCCTTGAGGCTGGGTTGAGAGAGTATGATATAAAAGACTCTCAGCAGACCCAGGACTCAGCAACAGATCCAAGCAGCCATATAGCTTGTTCTTCTCTGAACGCCAGGTGAGTCTCTCTACTCTGATTTTCTTGACAATTTGTGACCATAGAGTCATGAAGTTGTAGAATTTTATTTTAGATATGAGGAATCTAAGGAGCAGCAAGAATGGGACTAGAAATCAGAAGCTGCCTGAGGGAACATGGTTTTTCACCCGATATTGGACATTTCATTGCCTATCAGCATTGATGCAAAATGGCCCATCATGCTAGACCTGGTATTTAATATGCACTTATTCATTTAGGGTGTTTTGTAGAACTAGAGGCTCTCAAGGCTGGAAGGGATCTTAGATATCACTAACAGTCCAATCCTTTCATTTTCTAAAGCAGGTAACTGTGGCCTAGGGAGGTGATTTGTCCAAGGTCACATAATTAATAGCAGAGCTGGTAGTTGAATATAGGTCTCCTAACTCCTAGTCTGGTGCTTTGCCCACTGGAACACCATTATCTATAAAGAGGGCTTCCTAGAGAGTGATAAACCTTGGGTGTTTAACATAGCATGGTTGTACATAAATATAGAGCATTTCACGGGATTTAAGAAAAAAATTGGCAGATCATAGGATTATAATCTTTCTGACACACCTCAGGCCTAAAGAGACTTAATGATTTTTTTATATCTATCCTAGAAATATGCTGTATTGGGTAAACCATTGATACAGAGTTAGAATGTATAGAACTAGTCAAGGCAAGGAGGATTGGTGAGGACAGGAAACATGAGACAGGATGATAGTGTGAGACAGAGAAAGACACCTCAAGAAAAGAAAGAGAGCTGGGGCAGGGGAGAGAGAGAGAGAGAGGGAGAGAGAAAGAGAGTGAGAGAGAGAAATAATGGCTATTTCAAGTGGGGACATAGGAGGGTGTAGAAAGAAGATTAGCTTGGAGTCAGAGAAACTGGGTTCTCACCTCCATGTGGCTTTGGGCAGCTCGCTTAGTAAATGCCTTTAATAAAGTCTTGTTGACCAATGGAAGAACAGACTTTGTGAGAAGGATAATGGGTTGGCCTAGAAGTTCCATGTTAGTCTCACGGATGATGACTAGTAATGTCCTTGCTATTTTCACCACACAGAGGGTCAAAAGCCAAGGGGGCACCCATGACAATATCATCCCAATCCCCACATAGAGGGAACATAGAATTCACCAGTGTTACTCAATGGCTTCAGAAATCCAGTTACTTTAGCAAGAGGCAGAGATCAGGCTAAGACTGAAATGAGTTTAGTTTGGGGATAGGGAGGAGATATGTCTGCTTATTATTAGTAGAAGGCTCAATGGGATTTGCTCTCTTGCTCTCAGTTTCTTCATCTGTAAAATTAAGGGGGTGGACTAGATAACCTCTAAAGTACCTTCTATTACTCCTATATCTATAATTCTATGACTCTGCTCATAGATGAAGTCTTTAGCTGGCTGTCACTCTGTCTTTGAAGCTAAATAGTTTCAAAGTCTATATGGGGAAGAGCTGGAAAGGGGAGAGGGAAAGGTCTAGAAGTGCTTTCAAAGTCATACCCTTCTAGCAGGGGGCTTGACTTCTCATTTGGTAACATAACCATAGGCTATCCTTTCTCCTCCAGGTCTATCCACATCACAGAGCCATGTCTTCTCAGCAACAGAAGATACCCTGTACCCCACCTCCCCAAGTTCATCAGCAGCAGGTGAAGCAGCCCTGCCAGCCACCTCCCCAGGAGCCATGTGCCCCCAAGGTCCCAGAGCCTTGCCACCCCAAGGTACCAGAGCCATGCCATCCCAAGGTGCCAGAGCCTTGCCATCCTAAGGTGCCGGAGCTATGTCACCCCAAGGTCCCAGAGCCTTGCCATCCCAAGGTGCCGGAGCCATGCATCACCAAAGTCATTCCACCTCCAGCCCAAGAGAAGTGCCCACAGGTCCCCAAGACCAAACAGAAGTAAGATGGCCCAGGACGACGCCCTCCATGGGACCAGCAGCCAGATGAAGAATCTCCCTTATCATCAGCTTTCCAACCCTAATTGCTATCTGTACTTCCAGGGAGAGATTTCTCCCCTGGTGCTTTTCAGCCTGTAATTAGCATGCTGAAACCAATTAGCAATGGTCCTGCCTTTCATCTGGGTCCTGAAAATGCTACAGAAGTCTGTCCCCACCCTGGGATCCCTAAGCACCTGGATCAGTCTGAGGCTGCATCTGCCTGAGCTGGCCCTCTGGCGACACAGCTGTCAGGGCTAGAATCAGGCTTCAGTCCAGGAATGACTGTATTCTTCCTACTCTGATCCCATTAAACTCACTTTCCACATGACTTCTGGCTGCATGTGTGTCATTGGTTGCTTCTTTTGAGCCTCTCCAACCCCGGTCTCTTGTCTTCTACTTTCTTCTGGGTGGAAGGAGGGTACACATGGAGGGGAGTCAAGAAAATAATTTTCCTAACTCAGGAGCTCTGAACAAGGAGGAGGGTTTAGGAGGAAGAGGGCATAGGATTTTAGGCTGAGCTGGCACCTCCCTAGGCATCCATCAGGAATTCAGAAAGCTCGTAATGGACAGTTATGTTGTGCTACATTCCTGCCAAACTCTCTCAGTCCCCAGCCAGATCTGAAGCACCTGGCTTTACACTAGGATGCAGCTCATTATTAGGATCCAAATGACCCTGTCCTCACCAGCCCACGCCAGCAAACCCAACCCAGTACCTGCTTATGGTATAGGGGGAAAGTCATTAATCTTGGAGTCCAGAGACCTGAGTTTGAGTCCTAGGTCTGCCACTTACTAGTCAGGTGACTTTAGGAAAATCATTTAACCTCTTTGAACCTTTATTTTCTCATCTGCAACATGAGAATAATGTTTCACTAACCATCTCTCTTAAAAAAAGGAAAACCTATAAGTGTAATGTATTATCATTATTTCTTTCATTAGGCAAATTGTCACTCATTCTGAGGAGACATGGTACTCACTTTCCAGCCAAACACATGGAATTAGAGACTTGAAAGGATCTAGATCAATTTCTTTATTTTACAGATGAGAAAGTTGAGGTCTATAAAGAGGACATACAGTATGTCAGTCATACAGCAGACACCAGAACACAACTTCGTTCGTTTTGGTAAAACGCTGATTGAATCTAGTGCTCTTTCCACTAAGCCTCTCTGCCCCTTCACCATCATTATTTCTTTTTCCAAAACCTTTGAGGACTGGTATATCTTTAGGTCAGCACAATTCACTGAATGTCCACTGTGTTTAGAACCCAGTATGTGGTCCTCTGAGAGGAAGAAATCCAGAAGCAAGAAAATACACTATCCCTGCCTTCAGGAAGTCTACAGTCTAGTTGGAGAGACAAGACACACCCTTACACACAATAGGAAATAGTGTGTTAGGATACACCAAAAGATACCTAGAAAATACAATCTAAAAGCAGTTTGGTCTAATGTACCCCCGACCTAAGTACAGAGTAAAACACAACCAGGGTATAACTTCCAGACTTCATTATTTCTGTCTAAGACACCACCATCTTTTCAGTCGCCCAGGTTTGTAATCTTGGAGTCATCTTTGGTTTTTCATTTTCCCTCTTCCTACATATCTAGTCTGCTGTCTGAGTTTTATTAATGATATCTCCACAAGATTTCTCACATCCGTCCCCTTCTCCACTCACACAACCATTACCTTGTTCAGACCTTTATCAACTCTCATCTAGACTATGACAATATCAGATTCCAGAAGGGTCTTCCTGACTCAATCTCCTTACTCCAATCTGTACACATAGCTGCCATAATGATATTCCTAAAGCTCCCTAAGCCATAAACTCCAGTGGGTCTCTATTGCCTCTAGAATCAAATACCACTCTTGCATTTTTCATTTAAAGACTGTCAGAACCTGCCTCTAACCTTCTTGCTGTTTAGTTGTTTTCAGTCATGTCTGATTCTTTCTGACTCCGTTTGGGGTTTTCTTGGAAAAGATGCTGGAGTGACTTGCCATTTCCTTTTCCAGTTCATTTTACAGATGAGGAAACTGAGGCAAACAGGATTAAGTGACTTGCCCAGGGTCATACAGCTAGTAAGTGTCTGAGGCCAGATTTGAACTCAGGAAGATGAGTCTTCCTGACTCCAGGACCAGCACTCTATCTACTGTGCCACCTAGCAGCCTCTAACCTATTTCTTGAAGTTTTTATTGATACATTATACCTTCCTTCCTTCCCCCAAATAGTTCTTAGTCAAGTAAAACTGGCTTTTTTGCTATTCTTTGTCCAGGACATGCCATCTCCTATCTTGGTGCCTTTATATAATCCTTGGAATGCACTCACTCCTCCCCTAGTTTCCTTAAAAGCTCAGCTCAAATACTGTCTTCCGCATGAGGTATTTCCTACCCCTCCCTCCTACCCCTGGCTGTTAGTATCTTTCCACCCCAAACTTACCTTGTGTCTCCCTGATAGAGCTCCTTGAAGGCAACGGCTGTTTCGTTGTTGCCAGTACCTAGCATCATGCCTGGCACATAGTGGGCACTTAATAAATCTCTATGGATTGAGGTTTTTTTTTTTTTGTTTTGTTTTTGTTTCGGGCAATTGGGGTTAAGTGACTTGCCCAGGGTCACACAGCTAGTTAGTGACAAATGTTTGGTCTGAGGCTGAATTTGAACTCAGGTCTTCCTGACTTCAGGGCCAGTGCTCTATCCACTGTGCCGCCTAGCTGCCCCTATTGATTGAGTTTTGAAGAAGGGTTGGGAGGAGGAGAAGATGTGCCCAATACAGAGTACAGCTCATTTCAAAAAGGTACAATGATGGGAATGTCTGTGGATGGCCAGATGTTTTGCTTGCTTCTATAACCCATTGATTTGCAAGACAAAAATCATCCCTGTGCTCTGTGTGATTGAAGGGAATGTACAAATTAATGAGATCCCAGCTCCATTTGAATAAACTACAGCTCCTAGAAAGTCATTCATTTCTGTGAAACTGACAACCAGGACTGCTCCCTTGGCATTATTGACTCACTAGCTGACCTCTAGAAGCCAAGCTTGGTAACCTGGGGATTCTTCAGAATGTTTGGTTGATCATGACCTGAAGACAAATAGTTCTGAACTCTTATCCTGGAAAAGTCTGTGCCCAGAGTGATGGCTGATAATTATCATCCAATGTTTTTAAACATACATACAAAGTTACTTATTCTTCTTCTTCTAGAATGTTTTGAAGAATTATTCAAATGGATCTCTGATCTCATGAATGTGGGTATTCAATGGTTTATATTGCAACTCATCTATTCCTATCCAACCTGAGAAATTCTTAGCAATCTCCTCCCACCCTCATCCCTATAAGTTTGCTACTGAATGAATGTATTTAGGACCTTCCTCCCTTTGTCTTGACATTGTCAAGATACCAGTGGAGACCAGGTATCAATCCCTTGTTCTCATCATGTGACCAGCCCATCTTCTTTTTCAATTCTACATTTCTTTGAAGATATCCTTCACTGTAGTTCTTTATGATTTGTTGTGTTGCATCCTTCTTGTACTCAACTTTTGCCTCTTCATTGTTTTATGAATGATACCGATTTTTAATTCTTTGGAGACCATAGTATTCTATCATTTGCAGCTGCTGGTAGAACATTATTATGAAAAAGTTAGAATTTTGTTTTAGGGAGAAGTTGAGGTCATTGCAGGAACTTTTCAATTTCCCAAAGGCAATCCAGTCTACTCTCTTCTTATGTAGTTCTGGGGCTAATTTGTTGTCCATTTGCAGTGTATGTCCAAGATATACATGTCTTCACAAGATGGTCATCTAACCGCATGTCACATAATCCAGAGACAGCTGGCATTCTTCATTCACTTGATGTTTGCTATGTGGATTATTAGGCCAACTGTCCTTTGAACAGTTATGGATTTAATTCCAGAAGCTTGGTGAGGTTCTCAGGTTTGATACAATTGACACAGTGTTATCCAAAAATAGGAACAGCACCTAGAGGTCCTCATTATCTCTATGGGATCTTTTTTTTAGCTTAGATTCTGCATTAGACCTCATCTAAAATAATGGCAAACACCTTTGGTGAGCTTTTTATATGCCTTGCCTGATATTAACTACCAGAAGGTCATCAAACTAAGTCATAACTATATATATATATATATATAATCATACAGAGTTTAATTGTGATATACGTATGTGATTCACCTTGATACAAGAGAACTTTTAAGGCAGCATTTTGCTGTACCAAATAAAATGTTTTGTTTTTATCATCAGCAAACAAAAAAAAGTGCAAGAGGATCTTGGATTTTTTATATCTATCAGTTAGGTAAAAGTGTGGTCTACTGTAGACTACTTCTTGGGAAAGCCTGCCTCTTTCCTATTAATAACTTCATTAAGGATCTCCTAGATCTCTGTATAGATTATTTTCATGAAAATTTTATATAGATGGGAAACTCTGCATATAGGTCAGTAGTTAATAAGTCATCCATTGTGGGGTGAGGGTGGTGGGGAAAGGATTAAGAAGAACTGAGAGGTTTTCTCCTGCCTTTGGTATCTTCCCTTCCTTCACATAACTTTTGAATAGATAGTTCATTAATTGATCCCTCAACATCCTCATAATTACCTTAACTCTAGCATAGATCTTCTCTATAGTTTAATCCAGATGTTTTCCCCACCTTTGTTTTCTTTTGCACTATTTTTACCTCATCTCTAAGTATGGGTATTGGGATGTTAAGATTCAAACATAGTATTCCACTGTTCTTGATGGTTAAAAAAAAGTTCGTTGTAAAAATCACAGATCTTTTCCATCTTCTATTTGTTGTCTTCCAGTGTCATCCTTAAATTTCTATGGTATTATTTTGTTTTATTGGGTCTTTCACAAAGCTGTCTTTGAACTGTTTCTGTGCTCAATCACTTTTCTCTGTTTTATGAAGAGATATTAGTCATAATCTTTCATCATCTTTCTCTGTAACAGTTTACAAATAAGTTTATTTTCTAAAGCTATATTGACCTTGACTATCATATCTTTCTATGGCAAGAAAGGCAAATGGATGCTAATTATGATGGGTTTAGGCTCTTGATTTTCTTGTTATTACAGTTGATTTACATCAGTTAAATTGACTTTGAGCAAATCACTTAACTTCTCTGGACCATATTTTACTCTTCCATATGATAAGAGAGTTGGGGTAGGTGACCTCAGTGATCACTTTCAGCTCTAGATCTTTGATTCTTTTGATGATGAACTCCTATGTAAGATTATTGTAATCGGTGTCTGTCATTTCTTCTGTCCTTATCCTATTTTCACCATCAATAACATTTGAATAGGTAAAGGTCAAAGTTGTTTTAAAGAGATAAGGATAGAGTTGCTGGACTTGGAATCTCCCTTAAAACCAATTATTCTAAATTGCCCATGCTATATGCATTGCTCAGAGGAGTTCTGGCTTGGTGCTTTTTATTTGGTCATATATAGCACTTTCCATTAATTATCATGAAAATATGTTCACAGTGTAATGAGGGTTAATAATCTATGTTGTCTTCAAGCCTTTGACATTTCTTATTGCTTATTCTTGATCCATATTTTCCAAAAAAAATTTCCATCTTCTCCTATTCCTACTTATATAGAATATCACTGCATCTTCATTCTCTGAAACCACTGTTGGTACATAAATTACAATAATTTTTATGGTAGTCTTTTTGTAGATACATTACCATGAACACTGTAATATAAGATGGTTGACTGTCCCATAAAATGATGTTTCTCATTGCCTTGAGACACATGATAAGACTACTTATAACAACTTTTTAAAAAAAATTTGCCTCTTCAAGGAAAACCTATGAGTCATTCTTCCATTTAGCTATCTTTCTGTCTTCTGGTTTCATTTATAGTGAGAATGTCAAGATTGATACAGTTTAGTTCTTCCCTTGACTCATTGGGTATTAGACAAAGATCTCACATTGGGATTATCCATAGCTATGTTAAAATTTATAGAAGCTCTTTTTTAGTCTTTCTTACAGGGAAGAGGATAGCTAGGCGGTGCAGTGGATAGAGTGCTGGATCTGGAGTCAGGAGTTAAAATCTGGCCTCAAACACTTACTGTTTGACTCTGGGAAAGTCACTTAACCCTCTTTGCCTCAGTGCCCTCATCTGTAAAATGAGCTATTCACTTCAGCATGGTTATCCACTCCAGCATTTTTGTCAAGAGAACCCCCAAATGGGATCACAAAGAGTCAGACATGATTGAAATGACTGAGCAACAACAGGGAAGAGCTCTTTGGGTAAGGTAGGAGGAGACAGTAAATTCAGAAATGAATGTGATGTTAAAACAGAAAGAATCAATAATTTAAAATTATTTATTTATTTGTTTTTAGTTTTCAACATTCACTTCTATAAGATTTTGAGTTCTAAATTTTCTCCCCCTCCCTCCACTCTCCCCTCCCCAAGACATCGTGCAATCTGATATAGGCTATGCATGTACAATCATATTAAAGATATTTCCACCTTAGTCATGTTGTAAAGAAGAATTAAAACCAAAAAGAAAACCCACAAAAAAAAGAAATAACAACAACAAAAAGAGAAAATAATATGCTTTGATCTGCATTCAGACTCCATAGTCCTTTCTCTGGATGTGGATAGCATTTTCCATCATGAGTCTTTTGGAGTTGTCTTAGATTCTTGTGTTACTGAGAAGAGTTAAGTGAATCAATAATTTTTAGAAAGGAAGTTTGGACAGAATCTAAACTCTGTAATTTTTAGTATGTTTTGACCCCTTTTCTATGACAATCGATCTTGAAGCAAAAGGAGACTGTCAAAACCTGAGGCAGATTTTGTATTTTTATTTGTCTGTTTATTTTATCAGTTGTCATAGCCAAAGATTTCATCATCAAGTCCCAACCTACTGGTGATGAACTTTCTTGAGCCTAGCTAGGCTGGTCCTCAAAAAGTAGATTCATTCTGTCACCAGTATTATATTCCAAGTCTCTCCAACATAGTCAAATCTGCCAGAGTTGCAAATTAAGAATTGCCAACATTCTTACTTCCAAAGTAAAAAAGATAAGATTAAAAAATGTTAAGTTATGGGACAGCTAAGTGGCACAGTGGATAGAGCACTGGCCCTGAAGTCAGGAGGACCTGAATTCAAATCCAGCCTCAGACCAAACACTTGACACTTACTAGCTGTGTGACCCTGGGCAAGTCACTTAATCCCAATTGCCTAAAAAAAGTTAAGTTATTATATAAATCCCTTCTGGTTGGAAAAAAATGTCTTCAAAGAGTTTCCTTTTCATGACGTATTATGTGTCCGTAATCTTTATCTCTTCCACCTTAGGTCCCATTCCATAGAGAAGAAAAGCAGGTTTGTCTCTTTGGCAAAGTCACAGAGAGAGACTGGTTAGTCAGGCAGTAAGTGTGCTGAGCAGAGCAACCCGAGTTGGGAAAGTATGTGGCAATCCTATGACTGTCACGAAATGAGTTAAAGCCAGTACCTGAACAAAGGTTGCAGGTGTTTTTACACCTAATTAAGTTTCTCAGACTCAATGGGCTGTGAACAAGATCTAGGAGATCCGTTCCATAAGTTAAGAGATCCAATGGAGTTGTAGCAGGCAAACTAGCAGAGACCAGTCAGTGGGTAGTGTTATGGCCAATGAGAAAGTGGATTTTTAAGCTCTTGCCTATGATTCTTGGACATTAACAATCTGCTTGGAATGTGAAGGAGATAAACTTTATAGACATAGAGAAGTATGGATAATAAAGCTGGAATATGTGATATTCTGTAGAAGAAAGACCACTGGATTTGAGGTCAGAAGACCAGGATACAAATCCCAGATAAAAGGGACTTGGGGAAAAAAAACCAAACTACCTCAATCCATTCACCTCTTGTGGTGGTAACAGACCAATTCTTTTCCTGGTGCAAATTGAACACATGGCTGGCATGACAGACAGTGAGATAGCAAGCTCAAAGTAAGAAGAAGAAAAGGAAGTTGGAGCAAATTTAAAGTGGAGGGAGAAGGAAGATAGTGTCTGAAGATGAGCAAGGTATGACTAGATAAATTTCTAAAGTAATTGCTAACTCTTGAAGTCTTTGAATCCAAATCAGAAAGATGATATGAAAGAAGGTGATAGGGGTCCTTAGGGAAAAGAACTGGGTCTGTTTGTATGCTCTCCACAAAAGTGAAATTGCGTCCTGAAAATTTTTAGGTCACTCTTATTTTTTACAGATACAAACTCTTAACAAATCTATTATCCTGGAATGGTATATTAACTTTGAAAATAGAACCTTATTTCTGGGAAAAACAGATAAACAAACTCTGGACTTGTATTCGTTGGAATTGGGTTTTACTTAGGAGATTTTAGGAAAATTATCTCAGTTTCCTGTTGTTAAATAAAGAAATGGACTAGATGATTTCTGAGGTCCCTCTCAGCTTTCATATTTTGTAATTCTTTCATTCTGTGATGCTATTATAATGTTAAAAGGAGGTTGGAAATAAGGGAACTATCATTTGTATTGTCAATGAGTGGAAAGGCAATAGAAACTCTAGAAAGCAGGCAGAAGAAATGCAAACCACATGGTAGAGAAAACATTGGGGTCTGAGTTGAATGCTAAATTGTCCTTTGACAGGAGCTCTGAATTTCATACTTTGCCATATTCAATTATTTTATCAGTGTTTCTTGCTTTGTAAGGCAACGTGATTAAAAAAAAGGCAGCTAGGGGATGCAGTGGTTAGAGTACCAGTCCTGGAGTCAGGAGGACCCGAGTTCGAATTTGACTTCAGACATGTAGTAGCTATGTAACCCTGGGCAAGTCACTCAATCTTAATTGCCTCTTCTCCACCACCACCACCCCCCGCCCTGAAAAAAACTCCAAACAAACCAGTATGATATAGTGGATGGAATGCTGGACTTGGAATCAGGAAAACCTGGGTTCAAGTTCTGCCCCTGACACTTAACTAGCAATCTGATCCTGGGCAAGTCACTTGACCTCTATTTACTTTATACCCTCTATGCTCACCTATCTACTAAGTCAGGGTTTGGGCTTTGCATTGGTGAACGGTGGTCCCTGGGCTGAAGAAATCACAGATCCTTCCATTACTCAAGGACTCCTGCTTTCTATGGCTAATAAAAAGTAATTTCACAATACAGGGTTATGAATAAGGAATATTAGCCCAGAAGACTGAGAACCTTTTTCTGTATCTAAGAATGATCAGGAAGAAGTCTTTGATTTATTGAACCCATCACCACTGCAGAGTGGGGTCTGGGCAACACCAGTAAATGAATGGGTCTAGAAATAATAATAACTAATATGTACATAGCACTTTAAGGTTTGCGAAGCACTTTACATATATATATATATATTATCTCTTTTGATTCTTAGAACAACACTATGTGGTAGATATTTCTATAATTCTCATTTTATAGATGAGGAAACTGAGGCTGAGAAAAGTTAAGGGACTTGCCCAGAGTCACGCAGTAGGTTTTTGAAGCAGAATCTGAATTCAGATATATCTTCGGTGCTAGCATAGTTCTCTATCCACTTTGCCACCTATCTGCCAGCTATGAGCTACCTGACTGAAATCTGGGCTAGAAAATCCTATAGAGCCAGGCAAAATTAGGAGAGATACCAAAACATCGATTGCCAGGAAATTATCACTTTGATTTTAACATGCCCTGATATGGAGTCAGTCCTCTCAAATAGGACTAGTCAAATATAGGAGCAACAGTCTCAGGCTCGCCAAACACACACAAGAAATGGGACAAGAAGGTATGGCGTGGCTGTGATATGTTTGAGGGGATAGGCAAGGCCTCATCCACCTGGTGGCAGTTTGCCCACATTACAGTCATTAGGCTGAGGATGAAATGAACGCCTAGGTACTTGCCTTGCTAACTCATAACTATAAGGTGAGGGCAAACATGACTCTCTGAGTTTTTAGGATTCCCATGGAACTACTGGTGTGTCATGGAAACCAGGGCTTCAAAGTCCTGACCAGATCTGTGATGGTGAGAGAAGGACAGGCTAGAGAAATGGGATGAATTAGTCTTCATCTCAGGGAACAACCCTCCTCTCCCTTCTTCTTTCCCATCAAAGACTTAAGATCTGTTGATATCCCACAAGGGAAATGAGGGCTGCAGAGATATGGAGAACCGTCTGGTGCTGGCAACTTCTAGAGGGTGAAGATAAAAACAATTAGAGCCAGAACTCCTGGAGTCATAAGGCGGCATGGGATAGTGGAAAGAACACTGGATTTGCAACCAGAGGGCATAGGTCTGATTTCCAGCTCTCATCCTTACTATGTGATAGCCTCTGAAAGTCTCAGTTTTCCTCATCTGCAAAGTAAGGAGCAGCTATGTGGCACAGTGGATAGAGTGCTGGGCCTGGAGTCAGGAAGACATGAGCTTAAATCCCCCTACACTAGCTGTATGCCCCTGGGCAAGTCACTTAACCCTGTTTGCCTCAGTTTCCTCAACTTTGAAATAAGGAAGTTGGACTTGACCTCTAAAGCACTTTCCAGTTCTAAATCAATGATCACATAAGTTGTGACATTTAATACATTTAATAATATTATTAAGAATAGCTAGCATTTATATCACATTTTAGTGTTTGCAAAGTGATTTATATACCTTATATCTTCGCAACAACTTTGTGAAGCACCCAGGTGCTACAGTGGATTGAGTGCTAGAGTTAGAATCAGGAAGACCAGATTTCAAATCCTGCCTTAGACACTTATTACATGTATGATCCTGGGCAAGTCACTTAACTTCTCTCTGCCTCATTTTCCTCATTTATAAAATAGGGATAATAATAGTACCCAATTTACAGGGTTGTTGTGAGGATTAAATGAGATGATATTTGTAAAGCACTTTGCAAACCTTAAAGAACTATATAAATCCTAGCTTTTATTATTATCTCCATTTTCCAGATGAGGAAATTGAAGTTGAGAGAGTTAAGCACCTTGCCCAGGGTCACATAGCTAGTAAGTGTCTAAGGCAGGATTTGAATTCAGGTCTTCATCTCTCTAGGTTCAACATTCTATTCAATGTGCTATCTACTATGCCATTTTCTAGTTTAGCTTCTAACAAAAATGGAACAAACACTCTTCAATATAATAACCCTCAAACAAACATGTCAAACCAGACTTAATTCACCATGGGACAGCAAATTATAATGGAAAACAAAATAAAACACTGATCTTAGAGTCAGATGACTTGGATGCAGTCCCATCACCATTCCTTACCCACTTTGTGATCTTTAGCAAGTCATATGACATCACTGCACCTGAGTGCCTTCATCAGAGAAATAATCCCTGGTCTCATAGGGTTGTGAGGATTCAATGTATGAAAGAAGAAAAGAAAGAAGAGAGAAAGGAAGGAAGGAAAGAAGGAAAGAGGAAGGAAAAAAAGAAGGCGGAAGGAAGGAAAGGGAAAGGAAAAAAGAAAACAAAAAGGAATTATTTCCTTCCCCATTGTAGTGTAAGCTTTATAAGACTAGGGACTGCCTTACCTTTTGGATTTGTATTCCCAAACCTAGCACTTTCATTGCTCAGTTGTTTCAGTGGTATCTCACTCTTCATGACCTCATTTGAGGTTTTCTTGGAAAAGATACTGGAAAGGTTTGTCATTTCCGTCTCCAGCTTATTTTCTAGATAAGGAAACTGAGGCAGACAAGGTTAAGTGGCTTGTCCAGGGTCACACAGCTAGTAAGTGAGGCTAGGTTTGAACTCAGGAAGATGAGTCTTCCTGACTTGAGGTCCAGTGCTCTGTCATCTGCACCACCTAGAAGCCAAACTTAGCACAGTGCTTGGCAAATAATAAATGCTTTTTCATTCATTCTTCAATCATTCATTTGTTCATATGTCCAGGACTAGGTTGCCCATCAGTTAACAGAAGTCAAATCTAACTAACCCTTAGGTAACTCTTAAATAACCACTTCAGTAACTGCCTGTGACTTGGTTTGGTTTTAGCAGTCAATTTATTTGTGGGTCCAAGGATATCCCCGAAGGATTTTGACTTCCAGTATTATAACATGAGTTCCCCCATGTGTTATACCCCTTAATATTAATCAACTAATACAACTCTATTAGCTTTTAGAAAAGAGTATCTACTGAGAAGGTTGTTGTTGTTTGTCCTTCGTTCTTGAAGAGGACCATGATATTAGGAAGGGGACGCCATGACTTGCAAATGAATTGGATTTAAGTGAGGCAGGGCTGTGCAAGATCACCAGTCTCACTTTCTCTTCCAGAGCCATTTGAGTCCGGTGATAAGATACAGACTCTAAATGCACACAGTGAGAAGATATAGCAAGAAGAATAGTTATAAAGCATTCCCTCCAGCCTGGGAGCACTCTCTCCCCTTGACACACTGCATCCCTGGGGAAAATGGGCTTAAAGTGTAATGGAAGTGAGGCACAGTGTATAGACTTGCACTGTCATTGTTCAGACTAATTCGTAGTTCTTTCCTCTTCCTCTTTCCCTCCCCCATATCTAAGTGGCAAAGTCCCGTTAATATTTATGCATAATATCTTGTAGCTTCTCTTCTTCATTCACATCATCTCTACTGTGGACAAAACATCTCTCACTTGGATTGTTGGATCTGATCCCTAATTAGTCTTCCTAGTATGAATCTCTTCCCCCTTCAATCCATTCTCTATGGATGCCAAATTCATAATGTAAGACTGAAGTCTAATCATTTCACTCTCCACTTCTTAAATTTTCAGTGTCCACTACTGTCTCTAGAATAAAATACAAATTCCTGACCTTGGCATTTAAAGCCATTCAAAATCCAGCTCCAATTTACATTTTCAGACACACTTCATATTAGTTTCTTTCACAAACTCAGTGTTCTTGCCTAATAGTCCAATAGCTGTTCCCCTTATCTACCATTCCATCGCTGTCTCCATGCCTTTGCAAGACTGTTTTCCTCTTTCTTTAAAAAAAATAAAGTTAGATAATTGTTTATTTTATTAATAATTTTATGTGATAGTTAATATCATGTAGGATATGATTATATTGATAATTTTGTATATTTTATAATTGTTTATTTAAAAGAAACAGTTTTTCTTTTATTTATTAATTCAATGGTTACTATTTCTCTCTGTAACTTGTTTAACTTTTGTTTTAAATATTTAAATGCTATGCCAATTCAGTGCATATATGCTATATCAATTCATTGTTTATGGTGCCTTTCAGCATAGTGTAGTTTTTCTATCTCTTGTAAGGCAATTTTTGCTGTTGCTTTGTTTGTTATAAAGATTGCTACTTCTGCCCTTTTTTTGGTTGGGCTGAAGAATTACAGATATTTTCTGCAGCCCTTCCTTTTAACTGTGCACATCTTTATGTTTCAAGTATGTTTTTTTTAAACAACATATTGTTGGGTTCTACTTCCTGATTCATTCAGCTATCTTCTATTTTATAAGTGAGTTCATCCCTTTCATATGTACAGTTATGATTATTAACTGTCTTTCCCTCTTTATTCTCCTCTCTTTCTCTATAAAGAAGAAAAAGAGGAGTGTTCAGCACCAATGTTCTGTACTTGTTGCATTCAAATTCTAATCTCCTTTGCCTTTTCTATTTCCCTAGACCGAGACTCCAAACACAAATTCTTATCCTTTCCTTCTTTCTTTTTAAACATCTCTTCACAACCTCACTTTCCAATCAAGCTTGACTTATTATTAATCCCTCTGTGAATCAACCCTCATTCTTGGTTCCCCTACTCCCTTTTTCTTCTTCTCTCTTATTTTTCTCTTAAGTTGAATGTATTTCTGCAACAAGCTCTAGTATGTGTATTCTACCCTTTGACCTACTCAGAGGGAGTGAGGTTGAGGTGATACCCACTTGTCCCATTCCTTCTCTGTGTATATAGATTTCTACTTGTGCACATCATTTATGCGTATCAAGTTCCTCCATTAGTCTCCCTTTCTTCCCTATTGCTTCTCTTTCCTATTATTTTTCCTTTCTTTTTCAGATGATTTAAACATAACAAAACCACTCACAGGCCTTCTGTATTATTTAACACCTTCTATGACCCCTAATGATGTGAATTCTAAGGGGATGACACTTGTATAATCTTTTACTATTAGAAAGTAAAGACTTCACCCTTTTATACTCTCTACTAATTGCTCACTTATATTTGCCATTATATCTTTCTCTTGACTCTTGTGTTTGTACTTAAAAATTTTTACTCAGTTCTGATATTTTCATTGAGGATGCTCAGAAATACTCTATTTGATTAAATGTCCATTTTACCCTGTAAGATTATACTCAGTTTTGCTGGCTAAGTCATTCTTGGTTGTCAACCTATATCTTTTGCTTTGGGGATATTGTTTTCAACTCTCTTTACTCTTTTGAAATGGTAGCTGCTAAATCTTGTGAGATCCTGACTATGGCTTTTTAGTCATTTCTGGTTGCTTGCAGCACTTTCAATTTTACCTGAAAGTACTGGATTTTGGCTATGTAGTTCCCAGGAATTTTAATATTTTTTTTCAGGAGGTGACCAGAAAATTATTTTGATTTTTTACTTCATCATAGGTTGATTCTTAAATGATCTCTTCTTGATGTGATTTTCAGATCATATATTTTTGGTAAGAGCTACCTTACATTTTCTGTTTTTGGATCATTTTCTATTTATTCAACCATTTTATTTTGTTTTAAATTTTCTTGTTTTTTGATGGAGTCATCAATTTCTATTTGCTTCATTCTAATTTTAAGAGTCTATTACTTGGGTAAGATTTTGTATCTCTCTGCTAAACTGTTCATTCTTTTTTCAAGTTTTTCCTCCATAACTATCATCACCCCTCCTCCCCATTCTCTCCTTTAGTGTTCTCATTTCACTTACATAACTTTAATTCTTTTTAATGTGTGAATATTTTTGTTTCATTTTTCCTAGGCATTCTAATTAACCTTGTGGGTAAGCTGAGTTCTTCTTTGAGGCTTTGATTGTAGATGTTTTGACGTTGGAAGATGAGGCCAAGAAAGGATCTAAGGCATTTCACAGTACCCTTTAATTCAAGGTCATTACTAAAATTCTCCAGAGGCTATTATCTTGTACCAGGTGGACTTCAAGATGATCCACAAATAAAACAACTAGAATAGTATTTCACCAAGGCCTTCACTAAACCTCAACCAGTAAAAACATGGTCAAAAAAGCACACATTCGTATAACTGACCCACAAAGTTCCTAATTTCCAGGCCTTTCAACCTTTTCTTTGCTTTTTGCTGCTGCCTTTGTTACTCCCTTCCTGCTGCTGCCTCCTTGGTTTGAATTTCAAAATCGTATTTGTGTCATAAAAGGAATTTGATAGGATTCCTTCTTTACCTATTTTTCCCAAATAGTTTCTATAGAATTAATCATTCTTGAAATTTTTGGCAGAATTCACTTGTAAATCTATCTGGTCCTGGGTATTTTTCCTTATGGAGTTCATTTGTGACATGTTCAATTACTAAGATAGAGTTATTTAAGTATTCTATTTCCCCATCTGTTAATCTGGGAAATTTATACTTTGATAAATATTCATACATTTAATTTAGATTATCACTTTTATTGGTACATAATTGGGTAAAATAACTTCCAAAATTGCTTTAATTTCATTTTCATTGGTGATACATTCACCATTTTCATTTTTGATACTGGAAATTTGGTTTTCTTCTTTTTTTTAAAGTAAAATTAACCAATGGTTTATCTATCTTATTGGTTTTATTTTTAAAATAAAACCAGCTCTTAGTTTTATTTATTAGTTAAATGGGTTTTTTAACTTTCAATTTTATTAATCTGTGATTTTCAGGATTTCCATTTTGGTGTTTAATTAGGGATTTTAAATTTGTTCTTTTTTCTAGATTTCTTTTTAGTTGCATGCCCAATTCATTGATCTGTTCCTTCTCTTTTTTATTGATGTAGGCATTTAGAGATATAACATTTCCCCTAACTACTGCTTTGTCTGTATCCCACAAATTTTGGTATGTTGTGTATCCAGAAATTGTTAAGACTGATTTTGGTTGGGAGAACATCCAGTCAGTTAGCCAACTTGTATTCCTTAAATGCCAGGCATTGCGCTATGTACTGAAGACACAAAGAAAGGTAAAAAACAGTCCCTGTCTACAAGAAGTTTACATTCTATTGGAAAAGACAAAATAGAAATAGCTAGGTAGATACAAGACAGAAGGTAATCTCAAAGAGGAAGGAAGGAGGAGAGTGGGAAAGGCCTTCTGCCAAAGGTGGGATTTGAATTAAGTTTTGAAGGAATCAAAGAAAATTAAGAAGCAGAGTTAAAGGAGTGGAATAATCATGAGGGACAGCCAGTGCAAAGACATGGGAAAGCAGAGTGTTGTGTTCAAAGATCAGCAGATAGGTCAGTGTCATTGTATTGCAGAATCTTGTCACTGGACTTTGATGATTCTGGAAGAGAAAGTGAAGTTGATGACTTTGTGCAACTCTGCCTCACTTAAATCTACTTCACATGTAAATCAAGACACCACCCTGTGATATCATCAGTACAATAATAGGGAAGTTGAGAAGAAGAGAGGGTTTGAGGAGAACAAAATGAGTTCTGATTTAGATATATTGAGTTTGAGACGCTTACTGGAATCTAGTTTAAGATTGTCAAAAAGCAGTTGTACGATGTATATGGAGATACTCAGGTTGGACATATGGATCTGAGAATCACATACATAGAGATGATAATTGAACTCATTCAACTCAACTGGTGTAGATAGTACAGAGGAAGATAGTATCGAGGAAGAAGAGAAGAGGGCCCAGGATAAAACCCTAGGTGACACATACGACTGAAGCGCATGACCTGGATGAAGAACCAGCAAATGATACTGAGAAAGGGCAGTTGGATAGAGGAGAACTAGGAGAAAGCAGTGTCATGGAAACCTAGATAGAAAAGAGTATTAATGAGGAAAGGCTAATTCACAGTTCTAAGAGATGATATGAAGGCCAAGAATTAGGATTGAGAAAAGGCCATTGGATATGTCAATTGAAATCATTGATAACTTTAGAGAGAGCAGTTTCAGTTGAATCATGAGGTTGGAAGTCAGTTTACAGAGTGTTTTAGAAGAGATTGAGAAGTGAGGAAGTGATGGCATCAAAGTGACCCTCTGCTACAACTCCCATGTCATCAGGAAGCTTTGTGGAGAATGGGAATTTTTGTTGAGATGATGCCAACCAGATGATGGCAATTCTGGTCTCAGGACATACAAGTTTTTCTCTAACTCTTCTCCTTAGGCAGGGTTGTGACACTGAGTCACTCAAAACTGATACTATCCAATGAAAAAGGTCCCTCAACTCTTGTAGTTTTGATTGCAATCTTCCAGGAAACACTGACTTTGGGGTGAGACTAGCTATCATTTCCCCATAGATACAGAACTAGCAGGTTTGGGGAACAAAAGAAGCAAACCTTGTGATTACTTCATCTAGAATTTTCAGGCTGTCATGAATTCCAAATGGCCTCAATTTAAAAAAATAAAAATAAAAAAGCACTCACAGAGCTAATGTAATCTTGGTTAAATGACTAACAATACAGCATCCACAACAAAGAAAGTCATAAGTTCTCTTCAGGCTGCTCTGGTCAGTCCTCATTTGAAGAGCTGTGTTCACTTTAGGTTGCCATATTTTCAGAGATATACATTAGGAAAATTCTTCTGGCAGCCATGTAAAAGATAGGTTTGAAGGGAAAGAGATTGGAGGTAGGGAGATCATTTTAGGAAGCTCTACTATGGTAACAAGAGCCTTAATTAGAGGGGTAGTAGTGGTAATGGAAGGGAAGGGATGAAGTTAGGAGGTTGCTGAAGAGAGAAAATGGATAGGATTTGGCAACTGATTAAACTGACAGTATCTTATTCATAGTAAGTACTTACAATGTTTATTAAATGAATGAATACATGGATTCTATGAATCAGTACAATAGAGTCATAGAAATTTTCTGGGCTCTGCCCCCAGAACTCCATGATTATAACATTAAACAATGTTCTTTTAAAAAAAGTTTGTTTTTATTTTTTGTCATGTCTAAAAATGTATGTCTCCTTCTGCATTTTAAGCCCATCAGCTCTCTGGAAGGAGAATGTTTAATTTGCAATCTTTTGAATTTGTGGTTTATCAATACATTGATCAGAGTTCTAAAGTCCTTCAAAGTTGTTTTTCTATATAATGTTGTTGTAAAACAATGTTCTTCTAGCTAAATACATATTCCCACCTGGTCCAGACTTCCTTATTTCCTCAGGTCACCACAAAGGCCTAATCCATCTCTGGAAAGAGTCCTCTTTGATGCTACTACTCTTCTATATCAAACATATTAGAAAGATGATGGCAGAAAACAGCTTGGACAACATTTGGTCCAGCATAATTTTACAGATTAGGAAAGTGATACTTAAAAGCATGTACAAAGGGAATTATAATAACAAAATAAAATATAAGGGCATAGAGGAGAGAAGTTGAAATAAAGTTCTAGAAAAGATCTGGAGGGATCACTCAGGAGAATTGGGCACCTGACCAAGGACTTATGCAATTTAATGGTGGTGCTTTTCCCTTCAAAATAACTATTTTGTATCTATGTATTTGTTTTAACAATGTACATGTGTACCTGCATATGTCATCTCTTTCATCAGAATATAAGTTCCTTGAGGGCAGGAATTTTTTTTTTAAATTTGTGTCCCTAGCATCCATTGCTGTGCCTGCCCACCTAGTAGGTACTCGATAACTCCTTTCTGATTAATTGAAATTTATATAAGAAGTAAGGTTTCTTGACTCCTAGTCCAAAGCTCTGCCTATTATATCATGTATAGCCTGTGATATTAGCTTTCACTTTACAGGTTTAAGGTACAAAGCTTATTTGAGCCTCTCTATTTCCTTCCAAGCACTATAAAAACAAACAAACTTACCTGGTGAGTGATTGTGACTGGTTATGACTATATGATCTAATCAGTTGGGCTTTTCCTCTGAATCAATAGTTGAAAAAAACAGATGGAATATGACATGGTCTATCACAGATTCTGCTTTTTGAAGAAAAACAAGTTCTTTTTTAAACTAATAAGCATTAGTATTTTAAAATAAGCATTCTCTTTTTCTCCATTCATTTATCCATCTACTTATTTATTTACCTATTTCTTTATTTATTTACTTGTTAATTTATCATTCATTCCTTTCTTTCTTTATTTGTTTATTTATTTTAGGGTAGTTAGATGGGGCAGTGGATAGAGATCCAGTCCCAGAGTCAGGAAGACCTATCCTCTCAAGTTCAAATCTGGCCTTAGATACTTACTAGCCATATGTCCCTGGGTAAATCACTTAACTCTGTTCGCCTCAGTTTCCTTATCTGAAAAATGAGCTGGAGAAGGAAATGGCAAACTATTCCAGTATCTTTGCCAAGAAAACCCCAAATGTGGTCACAAAGAGTTAGACAAGACTGAAAATGACTGAACAACAACAATTCTTCCCCTCCTTCTCTCAAGAAATCATTCCATATAATACATGATATTTCCCAAGACTAACCCCCCGCCTCCCCTGGAAAAAAATCAGCAAAATGGATCAATACATCAAAGAAAGTCTGACACTATGTGCAATATGGCACACTCATGGATCTCCTCCCTCTGCAAAATAGGGTGATGGTAACTTTTCATATCTATTCTTCTGAACCATAATTATTCTTTGTAATTTTGCAGCATTCATTAAAAACACTTTATTTGATCACCTTTCTTGTATTTCTGTTGCCTTAGGTGTCTGCAAAGCAAATCACTGGCTTAGGTCTTGTTTTTGGTATAGAAATACTTCAAATTTTTATCTTTTTTTCATTAATGGTTATTCTTAGGTTTGCAGGGAATATCACGTTGGGTTGCATCTTGGAACTCCTTTGCTCTTCAGAACCCATCATTCCATTCCTTCCATTGGTTTCTGCTAAATAAATGTTTATTGACCATTGGCCATTTTTGGTGAGTGCAGGAGAGCCTTATGTTACTCAAATTCTGTTTCCATTATATTTGAAGATTTTTCTCCTGGTTGCTTGCAGAATATGCTGCTTGTCATTGAGAAGATTAAATTTAACCTGTATGTTATACAAACTTAACCACTGTTACACAAACTTTTTGTAGTTTGCACTACAGTTTTTGTTTTTCTGAGGGCAATTTGTGGATTCTTTCAATTGGCACCTTATTTTCTATGTTCAAAAGTTCTGGAAAGTTTTCTGGTATTATTTTTAAAATGATGGCATTAGAGTTTTTTTGTGTCATCATGTTCTTGTGAGACTCATAATTCTTAAGTTATGTACTCATCCTGTCTCCAAAATCAACATGCTTTGTTGTATAGAGATTATGTTTGCTTTTTGCTTTATTGCTTCTTGCTTCACTTCTTCTTTCCATGTCCAACCCATAACAGTTGGGTACAGAAATACATTTCACTCAACAGGGAACTAGGAGGAAAAAAGGAAAAGGGAGAAGAGAGAATTAGAGGGAGTAGCTTAAGGGAAATATTATCCCTAAACAAAAACAAACTTTAAGTAAGGATGTATAAAAATTTTTGTAGTTCTTTTTGTGGTGGCAAGAATTGTTAACAGAGGGGATGCCCATCAATTGGGGACTGAAGAATAGTTGACCTAGATTTGGTATGTAAATGTCACGAAATACTATTGTGCCAGAAGAAAAGATGCAGAGTGAAGCGAGCATGTCTAGGAGAACAATTTACACAAAGACAATAACGTAAATTCAAACAACTTTGAAAGTCTTAGGAACTCTGATTAGTGTAATGACCAACCATTATTGCAGATAGAGAGATGAAAGATTCAGAGTGCAAAAAATGAGACTTTTTTTTCTTGGCAGGGCCAATGTAGAAATTTGTTTTGCTCGATTACACATATCTGTAACAGTGGTTTTATTTTTTCTTTCTTTCTGAATTCAGGGGACTTGGGTTAAAGGGGAGGAAAAGAAATCAGATTTTTGCTGATTGAAAACAAATTTAATTAAAAAACCTATTTGGATCTATTTGGAATAACATACTGTTCATCAAAGGTACATTTAACATTCAATGGGATGTGTAGTTTCACCATGAAAAGTTAAATAATATCAAAATCTTTTGAATTTAATACAAAATCTCATAAACCAAATGTTTTGCAGCAGATGGAGGACACATTGCATATTTTGTTAAAAGTTGTAAGGTTTATTGTTCAAGTTAATACATCTAATTATTTTGCTTTGTCCCAGTTACTTTTCATATCACTGTAATTACCATATCACATGTCTCTTGTTTTCTGATACATGCTATATTCTATCTATCAATGATGTTACAACTTCCAGCAATGTCTCATCTCCATGATGTTACATTTTTCAGTGATAATATAGCTTTCTGAAGTGTGCATTCTGCCACCTTTAAGGATTCTACTCTGAGGTTGACCTAGCTCAGGATCCACTCTCTAAGATTAGGTGATACAAATTGGGGAGACTGAGTGTGCAAATCTAGATACATTTTCTATTGGTATGAGCCAGTGAAAGTCACAGTCTTTAACCAATTAGTTTTAAGCATTATAAGGCAATTCAGTCCTAAGAAGAATATAAAAGAGATCTTATCTTAAGCAAATATCACAGAAATCTCTAATAGAGTTTCTCAGGGAAGGTCACGCTCTGGCAGTCAGGTTAGAAACAAGTCAGCCATGGAATATAGCACAAGCCAGATGAATGGTCATTATATTAAATACTGTCTGAACTAATGGTTTGAATACCCATATTAATGAGAAGGGGAGGTAGAAAGAGCAAGAAAGAGAACAGAGAAAGGAAAAACAGATTGATTAGCCCCAAACTATGCTGAAGGTGAACATACTAAAGGCATGGAGAACAAATCTCAATTCATATTAATACAGAAAAAAGGTGACAGAGAACATCAATAACTATTGATCTACATTCCTACCTTCCCTTCTATACAAATCATCATGAAGAAAATTTATCCACTCACTAAAGGTATGATAAAAGAAGGATTTGTAGGGAATAAGAAGACTTTTTGTAAGTGATATTCAACAATGAACCACATCTTTACCATCTTACAATTAACTGGAAGATATATAGAATATAAGATACTATTGCGCTTGTTATCTGTCGATTATGAAAAATCATTTGATTCAATAAGACAAAGTACCTTTTTATAGGCTCTTTTACAACAAAGTGTCTCCAATCAAGATTCAAGATCATTCAAGATTTCTTGGAATGTGCAACAGCAGAAATAACCCTATTCAATGACCCTCTGATGATAAACATCAGGCAAGGCATAAAACAAAGAAATAAGTGCTTGTCACAATTATTTACCACTGCAAGGAAGATCTAGCACAGAATCTATGGAGAGGAGGAATTCCTGGTGGATGGTGAGGTTCTGCAGATGGTGACATCTTCCAGATGTTCATGTTTGTGGATGACATTGTGTTGGATACATTAAGCCCCAGGATATTACAGAGTCTCGGAAGATATCTGTCATCATTCAAAGAAGATTGCCTTGTTCATGCGCAGAAAATACTAAATGGATGAAGAATGTCTGCAAACCAGATTTCAACATTCATTTGAATGTATACCCTATATAGTTTTTCCCCAGTAGTATGTATACTTGGGATGAACTGTTCAGATAGACAATGAGTTGGGAGCAGAGCTGAAAAGAAAAAGGAGAGCAGGATGGATTGCTTTTGGGAAATTGATGAGCTTGTTTGCTGATTCCAAGATGCCCATAAAACAAAGACCTCTCTTTTCTACACTAACTTTTTTCTGGTTCTGCTCAGTGGCTTCAAGATGTGGACCACCACTGTCTCTGAAGAATTAAAGATGGGTATCATACATAGGGCAATGGGAAAGAGTTTGGTGAGAGCAGGCTGAACCATATCTTCAAAGAATTGTAAAAGAGGAAGAGATAGACATGTATGGATGAGTTGTAATCTGTATTGTTAGAGTGAACTCTTGAATCCATGAGATCATTGATCAATTTGAATGTTTGAATATTATCAGTAAAAACACTGATAATTTGAAGTATGAAGTATTTTCAACATGGGAAAAGGAAATCCAAGGAAGTAGAATCCAAGCTCCTTGAGGTAGGTTTTGTATTTTTAAAAAATGTATATGACATGCTTTATACTACAACTGCTCCTCATTTCGGCTCTCTGCTTAGAGGAGTGATGGATCTTTGGAGAGTGAGACAAATGATATGACATAACTATGGTAAGATTATATTTAGGGTCAGAGGGAGTCCAGGATGAAATGTCTGGAGTGCTCCTTCTTGGGGATGGCTAATGAGGCTACTCCTATTCTGTGGTGGACTAACCAAGGCTAGAAATTGTCAAATTGTTCTGGCCAAGAACAAGACATCTGAGCCCGAGAAAAGCACTGGCTTTCACAAGACCCAGTTGGCACTTTCTTCTGAGATTCATACTTCAAGCTGATAGAATGACAAGTCCTAGGTCAAAGTTTTTGCATCGTCATCTAAAGACTGCCTGCTAGAAATGTGACTAGAACTTTGAATGGGAATTGTCTCATATCATCTTTTCCCCTTTGACCACTCACAGAGGAGCAATCTTAAGGAGCCAGATTTTCTGAAAGTTTGTATTTCTTAAATCTCCTGGGTTTGAAGTGATCCTATTTAGAGGAAGGCTATAGGTGTGCACATGCTCATTTGCTATTGTATTTTATTGTTTCTGTTTTTTTTTTCCATTGCTTTTACTGTTCTCATGCTAAGAGAAAATGCTGAGTAGCTGTCTGTTGTGTAGAAAGTCAGTTCTACTCTGTCAAAATCATGTGACTAGGTCTCTTAAGGAAGGACTTATATGTATGTATATATGTACTTATTATACACACACACACACACACACACACACAGAGTCAATGATAAAGTGGAATTTGCCAGTAGGTGGGGGCTCAAAGCTCATTTTTTATTAAGTAGATCAATGCATTTCACATCCATGTTAACAAGCTGCGTCAGCCCCAAATAGAAAGTCAGAACTGAAGCATAGAAAGCTACCTACTCTGTGATAAAGATAAAGGGCTTGGGACTTCCTTAGTGCTTCTGACAAGTGGGGCGTATGTACCTAAATGCCAGGATGAGCAAGGGATGCATTCTTACCTTATCTTTTGTTGTTGAACAAGATCAGTAGAGTAGCTATGAACACACCTAGAGTTTCTATTTATTTTCCTAGCACCTGCCATAGGGCTTAGCATATTTAAGGTGATTAATAAGTGATTGTTGGGTAAAGCAGTTTATTCAAAGACACTCAGCTTGTAAGTGTCAGACATTGAATTTGAACCTAAAGCCTCTGATACCAGATCTAGTATTCCTGCTACTCTTCACCAAATTATCCCTACTCTATTCCTACTCTCGCTAGTCTCACTTATCAGCTCCTGTCCTTAGCTGCAGAGCTACAGACTTTTTACCCATCTTCTCCATACTATACCTTCCCCACTACTGTATCTCCATCAGTGGAGCCATTCCCTTCACCTAGAACACTTTCTCCTTCTTGCCTTTGCCCAAACCTCTCACCCTGTTTATTTACAAGCTTAGTTTTGCTCTGTGCCCAGGTTGTCTATGCACTAGATCAATTTGCCTTTGAATTGTATTTCTTAGGTATCCTTTGGCCTTTTCTAGTGTGTTGGAGGATGTATCCCTTCTCTTCATTCAGGTCATGGGTTTCTTCAAAGCAAGGACAGTGTTTCCTCCATTTTTTTTTAATACTATACCCTTAACAATGCCAGGTACAGGGGTCTACACACAGAAGGAATTAGGTGAAATGTGTTGACTAAGCTAGAAATCAGTCCCAGGCAGTACTAGATGAAAGAAGAAGTTGAACAATGGGTATAAAGAGAAAGTATGGTGTGATGGAAAATGCACTGAATTAAAAAACCAAGGCTCTAGGCTTGTCTGTCTCACCTTGGGCAAGTTATTTTATTTTTACTTATTTTTTAATTTTACTTATATTTACTTTTTTTTACTTTTTTTACTTATATTTACTTATATTACTTATATTGACTTATCTATAAAATGGACCTTTTGGCTGCTCGATCCTTCCAGCTCAATAACTCTATAGGTATGGAAAGAAGAGCTGGTGAAGGCATGTAGAGGTTAAGTCTCCTTAGAGTCGATAGGGATTTACCTAATTTTAAAAAGTCATCATAATACGTATAATACTTCACGTTTATATAGTGCTTTTTTTTGCACAAAATTCCCATAATTGAAGGAGTGTAATTATTAACATCATTTTGCACACGAGGATGCAGAGGCTCAGTAAGTTGGCTAAAATCACACAACTAGTGAATAGAAGAGCCAGGACTCAAAGCTGGCTCTATAGACTCCAATACTGATGAACTTTTCACTGTTATCAGCAAGCTATGACATGGGCAGGCTAGTAAGGGAGCATCTTGGATTCTGGGAATGAGTTTTATCTAGGTTTCCTAGGCTCTAGGCCTGACTCTGGCCCAAGCAGCCGAAAAAGGAGCTTGGCCATTACATGATCTCCTAATACTCATTTGCACAATGACTACCGGGCGCCCAGGATGATGCCAACTGAACTTAAAGCTTGTGCTAGGATCAGACACCCTGTGTCCTGTATGCTTCTCCATTCAACCCCTTACCTTACAAAATTCATGAGTTGGTTTTACTTCCTAAATGTCCCATCGTCCTTTACTGCCCCCAAATTAACACCTACCCTAGAAGAAAACAAGATTGGGAAGGCACTGGTTGGAGTCACTCAGGGTGCAACTAATGATACAAATACACATGTAAAATTAGCTTGAATAGTGACTTTAATGAGGCCAGAGAGAGGAAGATTCAGTGCCTCCTGGATTTATTCTGAATAGAGCCCTGACAGCTGAGTAGGATAAAGAATGGCTTGGGCAGCTATCTTTAGCCTCAGCCTGATCCAGGTGTTTAGGAATCTCAGGATGGGGACAAGATTCAGTGCTGAATATTTTCAGAGAATAAATGAAGGGAGGGAATTCTGCATCATGGCATATGAATTACAGGCTCAAAACCACCAAGGGAGATTCACAAGCATTAAGTCTTGACAGCAGATGACAAGGGAGTTTCAGCAATCAGAAGTTTGTTCCATGGAGGGTGAGGATGAGATCTTGGGTCATTTTACTTCTGTTTGGTCTTAGGGACCTGTGGGTACTTGTCTTGAGCAATAGGTGGAGTAACCGTGGTGGGATAGGACACTGGAACTTTGGTGGTGCCTGGCTCTGGGACTTTTGGTTGGCTTGGCACTGGGACCTCAGGATAGCATGGCTCTGGCAA
>NW_020954575.1:23924-66478 GCF_900497805.2 Vombatus ursinus | reverse complement strand
CCTGGCCCTGGGACCTTTGGTTGGCTTGGCACTGGGACCTCAGGGTAGCTTGGCTGTGGCAACTTGGTGGTGCCTGGTTCTGGGGCCCTGGGATGACATGGCTCCTGGGGAGGTGGTTGACAGGGCTGTTTCACCTGATGCTGCTGAAGCTGAGGAGGTATGATATTGGGCTGCTTCTGCTGATGGTAAGACATGGTTGCGTGATGTGGTTGTACCTGGAGAAGAAAGGACAGTTAGTCATTTTATTATCAAATGAGGAATAGCCAGGACCTCTGCTAGAGAAGTGTGACTTCATGAACACTTCCATGATTCTCCCCACCTTCCCTCTTGTTCTTCTTGCCCATCTCTCTTTCATAATGAAATGTGTTCAGAATCTGTCTAGGTCAGAAGATAGGATGATAGTCATTGGTTTCCCTAGATTTGGGTTTCTCTCCCCTCCCAGTTTTTCTCATGTCCGAGCAGAGTCTGCTTCTGAAACCCTCGTTGCCAATTGTTGGATCTCCCTTTCTGTCTTTGCCTCTCTCTGTCTCTACTGCCTTGTCTCTCTTGTTTTTCTTGAGGGCTCTTTCTCTTACTCTGTCTCATTTCTTTCTCCATGTTGTCCTCATGTCTTTAGATCTAGATTTGGAAAGATCTTTTTCATCCAACTCCGTCATTTTACAGATGAGAAAACTAAAGAATTACATAATATATCCAAGGTCACATAAGGAATAAATGACAGAGCTGAAATTGGACAGCAGTTCCTGTTATTAGACACCCAGGACTCTTCCCGTTTAAATATAGTGTTCCCTTTTCCTGCTATCTCTCCTCTTACGTTGTCCAACTATGTTATATGGATTACTGTAATAGGACATATTTCTGATAAGAACATAAAACAACATTAGGTCACTTGGAAAAGAAATAAGTCAAGTCTGTTGCCAGTTTTAAAAGCACATTAAATACTCTTTATTTCTATAATCCTAGATTGAGAATTTTATGTAAAGTTTTAGAGGGATTTTGGTGTTGTACAGGGAAAAAGCATTAAGCAAGACTCCAGAGACCTGTGTTCAAATCCAAGCTCTGCTGCTAACCTTGGGCAAATAATTTATCTCTCTGGAAATTTCTTCCTTTCCTTATGTGAAAAACAAAAGAATATGGCTTCAGATGATCTCAAAATCACAGAATCTCAGCAACTAAAGGGACTTCAGACACTGTCCAGTCTTAGCCATGCCTGAAGAACAATTCCCTTTACAATGGACCTAGGGCAACTAGGTGGTGCAGTGGATAGAGCACCAGGACTGGAGTCAAAAGGACCTGAGTTCACATTTGCCCTCACATACTTACTATTTGTGTGACCCTGGGCCAGTTATTTAACCCTATTTGCCTTAGTTTCCTCACCTGTAAAAGGAACTGGAGAAGGAAATGGCAAGTCACTCCAGTATCTTTGCCAAGAAAACCTCAAATGGGGTCACAGAGAGTTAGATACAACTGAATAGCAACAACCACAGTAAGCCTCATAAGTGATCATCCATTCCCTGCCTAAAGCTAGCCACTAAGGGGGGAACCTCCAATCTCCTAAGGCAGCTCACTCCATGTTAGGTAAATCTAATTGTTATGAGTTTTTCCTTTACATCAATCCTAAATCTGCCTCTTTGCAGCCTCCATCTGCTTCTCCTAGTTCTGCTCTCTGGCACTGAGGAGAACAAGTCTGAACCTCTTCCATGTGGCAACCTTTCAAATACTTGAAGGTGGCTATTATAGCCCCAAGTCAACAAGCATTTATTAAGCACCTACTATGTGCCTACTATTTCACCAGTATATATATATATATATATATATTATATATATATAATGCCTATATACAAATGCACATATATTTATATAGGTATATATGTATACACACACTAATATATATGTATATAATCTTGAAAGTACCTGATATACTTACATGATCTTGAAAGAGTCTTCCAGTCTTGGCATTCCAAGATTCTATGAAATACCCTAAATGGACATCATGTCAGATAAGGCAACACTAGCCATTTTGTATTTTTTTTTCCAAACAGAGAACAATGAAATGGCCAACGATGCTTAAAAATTTCTAGTCAGAAATGAAGCAATCTAAATTCTGGTCCTGCCTTTGCTATGTGACTTTGGGCAAATCATTTCCCCTCTGGACCTCAAAATTCATCATCTTCATAATAAAGTTCTTTGGTTATAGCATGCCCTGCACAGTGAGTTATTGAGAAGAGATACAGAACAAAGAGGCTTACCTGGTGCTCAGAGAAAGGCAACTTCTCAAGGTACTCAAGTCTGTTACTGAATCCTGGGTATGCTATGAGGCTTTTATACATTTTTTTCTCCTTATGTCAAGGAAATGAAATGGTTCTTGGCCTTATTATTTTCATTCTTTCCCTGCCCAACTGTGAATCACCTTAATCTTCCTCATTTACTCGTCTGTTCAGTCTTTTTGATGAAAACCACTCAGTTAACATTCCTTTGGCACCAGATATCTAATCATGTCATGGGCATTTAATCTCCACTTTCCCCCCTATTCCCACCTTGAAACTTGTCATTGGTGAGACTAAAGGCAGAGTTTCCTTGGAGTTATTTCATGAATTTAATATATGGAGCAGGAAGATCTAGTCCTTCTGGTGTACAGATACTGACTTCCCTTCTCTAGGAGGCCAATGCTCTTGAGTCTGCCATATTGGTTAAAGTAGCTTCTTGTGTACCTTCCATGTGAAATAGTTTCTCCAGTTTGTATGGGTTGAGATGAGGGAAAATAGAAAGTAGAGGATCAATGGACATGGTGGTGTTGAACATGGGACCCAATGAATTGTGATGTTTACTCTATATCTCTTGTATGTACGTAGTTATTTATGTGTTGTCTGTCCCCATTAAAATATAACCTCCTTGAGGACAGGGACTTCCCTCCCCCTTTCTTTTAATCAATATGATTAGTGTAATGTCTACCTGGTACATTACAATTGTCAATAAATTCTTGTTGACTGACTGACTTCTCAGCAGGAGTTTATAGGCCCTTTCACTAAATGTTTTTCTTTTCCCCTTACCTCATTTATCTTCATTCCTTGTCAATCAATCAATAAACAAGCATTTATTAAAAACTCAGTATGTATCAGGCACTCTGGAAGCCTCTGGGTGGGTATACAATGAAGGACAAATACATGTTCCCTGCCCCTAATGGGGGACATAGCATGATAAAATTATGTATACACAAGATATGTGCAATATCAGGAGAGATAATCTCAGACAAAAAACCCCAACAACAATAAAACTAGCAGTAAGGAGCTATCACAGGGAGTGAGAAAGGCCTCTTGCAGAAGGCAAAATTTAATCTGAGTCTTGAAGAAAGCCAGGGAAATCGGGATGCCAAGGACTTTCCCCAATATTTTATCCAGCTCAGCAGATCTGCTCCCCATTTTCTTCCTTGGCCTCCTTACCTGGTCCCTCCTATGAGATTTGAATGGGACTCAAATACTCAGGTGTTCCTGAGATGTCATTGTTGTTTGCTTACCTCCACCAGTACACAATACAAGACTTTCACAACTTCTTATCCTAGTTTCCTTCAAGATTTAAGTTAAGTGTCACTTGGTACATGAAACCTTTCCTAGCCATCCTCTAAGTTTTCTTGTACCTGCTTATCTGTTTTGCCTCTAATTCCCTATGTGAATATTCTCTCCTCCATGAGAAAGTAAGCTTCTTGAGGGCAGAGACTATTATTCTTTTGGTATTTCTGGGCCATCTGGGGCACAATGCCTGGCGCCTGGTAAACTCTTGATAAATGTTTGTTGATTACTTGCTTTACTTATTTTGTGCATTTTTTCTCTCTCCTTAAGTCTTCCATTGATGATTTCCTACAAGAAATCATACTGTTGAAAAAAATTATCCAATTGGTGGATATTCAATTTTTCATAAGATTCAACTCAACTCAGTTCAAGAAGTTATTAAGCACCCACTATGCATAAGGCACTGTGCTAGGTGATGGGGATATAAGGACAGTGATGGAATAGCCCTTACCCTCAAGGAACTTATATCCTGAGCCTGGCTGCCAAAGATGAGGGCTCATAATCTCAGAAATCCTCCAGCATCCTTTCTTTCCTAAATTCCCTGAGTCCAATAGCACCATCTTCCTGAATGCAGCTCAACAGATTAAGTACCTTCTACATGCAAAGCATTGTATTAGGTGCTAGATATACACAAACTTACTTTTTACTGAGAATATATAACATGTATCCAGGTAAGTAAACCAAGACAATTTGAGCAAGGAGAACACACCAGGCATCAGGAAAGTGTTTACTAGGAGGCAGCACCTGAGATGAGCCTTGAAAGAAACTAGGGACGCTGAGGGGAAGAGGTGAGTAGAGAATGAATTGAAGACATGGGTACCAGCCTGTGCAAAGACAAGAAGACAAGAGATGGAAGGCCAAATATGGGGAATAGTTAGTAAGCCAGCTTGAGAGGAAGGGGGCTAATATGAAAGACCTGGAAGTTTAAGTCAAAGCTAGATTGTCAATAGCTTTAAATTCTAGGATCAGGAATTCCTATTTATCCTAGTATTAGTCAGTGATCACTGGAGGTTTAGAGCCATGGGGTGAAATGTTCAGACTCTTTTCTTAGGTTATGAATTTGGTAGCTGTGGAGGATAAATTGGAGTGGGGAGAAACAGCAAGAAGATAAATTAGGTGATTGCAATAGTGTAGGGGAGAGGTGATTGATCCGGAATGAGTGGGAAGAATCCTGATGCCCTTGTCAGAAATAAAGGTGTTTGAAGAAGTGGATGTAGGGTCTGGGGTGTGAGGCAAGCGTCCTGGGGCAGGTTGAGGGAAAGAAAATAAATTCTGATTTGTACATGTTGAATCTGATATTCTATCTAAATGTGGGCCACAGGTTGTGCAGGCCTGTTCTATATGATTACAGATTCCTAGTAGGTAGCTGGAAAAGTAGAAGTAAAATTCAGGAGAGATTTTGCCTGGTTAAATAGATTTATGAGTCTTCAGCATAGAAATAGTTGAATCCTTGGAAGCTGATAAGATAGCTAAGTGATTAGAAATTGTAGAAAGAAAAGAAGGTTCAGGGCAGAACATTGGGGAACACCCATAATTGGCAGATGGAGAAGTAAGATGATCAAGCAAAAGAAATTGAAGGATGGTTAGATAGGAAGAAGGAAAATGGAGAGTTAGAGAAATTTCATAGAAAGTAAGGAAAAAGGAGAGGATGGTTAGCAATATAGAAAACTGAAGAGAAGTCAAATATTATGAGAACTGAGGAAAAGGAAATAAATTTAGCAGCTAAGAAATCCTTGGTAACCTTGGAGAAGAGTTTCAATAGAATTGGGGGTCTATGTTGTGAAGCCCAATTATAAGAGGTTGAGAAGTGAGTAAAGGAGGTGAGTAAATACATTTGATGAATATAGAGCAGGGGCTTAACCTTGGGTCTGTGAAGTGTAAAAAATAATATTTCAATGCAAATTTAATATACATTTCAATATAATTGATTTCCTTTATAATCTTATATATTTTATTTCTTGCATTTAAAGCATTTCTAAAGCAGCCATAGGCTCCATTAGATTGTCAAAGGGGTCCATGACACAAAGAAAGTTAAAAATCTGTAGTGTAGAGATTTCTTATTAGGATGCAGGCTGTAAAAGGAAGAAGAGAATTATGTAAAATAACTTGAGAAGATGGCAAGGCCAAATGGAGGGTTTTTAAACCTTTTAATTATTTTTTTTCAATGAACAGAAATGGATTTTTCTCCTTCTCACCCTTCCCCATCTCCGCTATTGACAAGTATGGGTTTTTAAAGAAAGAGTAAGACCTAGACCTATTTGTAGGTAGCATGGAAGGAAGTCAGTGGATAAAGAGATAGAGAAATACAATGAATAAAGAGAGGAAGAATATAATAGCCAGTGGATAGATAAAGAAGAAGTATAAACTTCTTGAAGGTAGCACCTACCTCCTTTTTATCTTTGTATCACCAACCCTAGTCAAATACCTTAAAATTAACAGGTACCTCATAAATGCTTGCTGAATTTAATTGAACTGAATAATTGATAGGGTAGCTCCCAGAGGACATTTGAGGAAGTAGAATCAAGTTCACAAGTTGAAGGGTTGGCCTCAGCTAGGAGAAGGGTCCACTTAGGATTGGAACAAACAAGGAGAGAATGGAGGAAAATATAGAGAGCTGTTTTTTGCCCCTCCAGAGTGAAACAAAAGAGAGGGCTCATGACAGATGACAATAGTTTTCTCAGAAAAGTAAGAAGTGAGGTTCATTTTTGAGGAGATAAGGGAAGAAGTGTTAAAAGGAGCTTGAGTGAAGGGAAGGTTTGGAAGTGCTCTGGGGAATCTGATAGATGGTCGATCAAAAAAAGGTCAATAGACTGCTGTGTAGCTGTGAATGCCCTTCTGAGATCAGAGAATGTCACTTTGAAGTAGGTCCAGTCTACATCATTATGCTATCTCCAAAAGCTTGTGAAAAAGGGTGGGGAAGGCAGATGATGGAAGTAACCCAAGGCTGTGGTTTGGCAAGGAATAACTGGTATTGGGGTAGCAAGACAGAGTTTTCAATGAAAGAGGATAGTGTGGAGTAGAACTGGTCCAACCATAGAGCTAAAAGGAAGGGCAGTGAATGGGTCATGTACTTAGAGAATAGGGAAGGGTGGAGGAAATATTTGTTACACACGGTGAGGATAAAAAATAGGTTTGAGAGAAGTGAACCAGAAAAAAGGAAAGAAAGACATGAAGTTATGATCCTAGGGAGAATGACAGAGCTCTGAATCACGAAGACACCACATTCATCAGTGATATGAAGATAAAGAATATGACCATCTATAATTGTTTGTGTGTGTGTGTGTAATGGACTCTTTTGACAATCTGGTAAAACCTATGGACCTCTTCTCAGGAAAATGTTAAAGGGAACAAACTATACCAAAATAAAGAAGTAATTTTTCCTTATCCAAATTCATGGACCTGCTTAAATTTATCCACATATCTTGGGAGAGCCATGCACTCCAAGTTAAGAACCTTCAATCTTTATGTGAATCATTTGAGTAGATTAAAGAGAGGTACATCATGGAAGTCAAGGGATTTGATATACTTGGAGGGCAGTTTGTTAAAATCCTTAAGTATGGGTCCAGGGATTGGGATAGAATAGAACATTCTGAGCCATGTACTAACTAATTTGATAAATGACCTAAAAGTCTGGAATAACATTTTAAAAATGATATAAGTAGGTGGGAGCACATATATAATATATCTAGATATTTATGAATGTATATGTATATGTGTGTACGTATGTGTATGTATATATATGTATATGTGTATGTATGTGTATATATATGTATATATATATACAGAGAGAGAGAGAGAGAGAGAGAGAGAGGGAGGGAGAGGGAGAGACAGACTCTAAGTAGAAATCACTGAATTATAGTGGTAAAGAGACCATCTGGAAGTAGCAATGATTAAGGGCTTCTGCTTGACCCAGCGTGATAGAGGGCAGGAAAGAAGGCATGAATGCCCAGTGTTTGAGAGGGTGCCATGGATGCAGTATCTTCTGGAAGGAGCCAGGTTTCTATGAGTTCTGCAAATGGAAGGATTGTGGAGTGAAGAGATCCAGGATGAAGGGGAAATTGATAGCAATAGAATGGAGGCTCCAATGAGTACAATGGAATGAGAAGGCAGAGCAGGCTAAGGAGTCTTTAGTGGTAAGGTGATTAGGAAGGAGATTATAGAGAGAAGTAATAAGCAGAAAAGATTTCCAGTCTTTGCAAACAACAATTCTGAAACCATGGGGATAAGTAGAGCATTTAGCTGGGAGCTTGCCAGGACAGAGAAAGAACCAGTTGACCGAATCCCTTACTCTCCAGGGTCCTGTGATGACTTGGCATGACATGCGTGTGAGTGTGTTGGTGTCAGCTTCCATACTACTCACTCTGAATAAAGTGGAGTTGGGATGAGAATGTAGGCTGTGAGGAATTCAGTCTGCAAGCTGTATGGTTCTGAGACTCTAGTCCTGCAAATAGATGGTGACAGTAGTGACCAGGTCCCTGAAGACTAGAGCAAACTCCTGCAAGGTTGGAGCTCAGCAGCCACATCCTAAGATGATAGAGAATAGGGTATATCCACTAGAGTGTGTAGAAAGTGTAATGTTATGACTCTAGTGTTGGACCCAACTGGGGTCAGGAAGACTAGGATTTGACGGTCACTTCAGTCACCTTAGTGACCCAGGGCCAGTCTCCGTTGCCTCTGTTTCCTGTAAAATGGGAATTGTGATCATGTATTTAAAGCACCTTACCAATGTTAAAGCTTAAGTAAATTTCACTTATGATGATGATGATGAAGACGATGCTAACATCTCCAGTATAGAACAAGCACAAGGCTTTCCAATTCTGAGTCCAGAAAAGTCTAGGCAATCGGGTACCTTTGATGCTCTAGGCTTCATGATCTCTCATAGATATGAGTTCTTTAGGGAATTGGCTTCCTGAAGCTCTACATCTATGATAGAGGTGAGTTTACTTTGGTAGTTCAGGCCTTCTACTGGCCAACAGCTTTCTCCCATCCTGGATGGTTCAAAGGGGCTGAGTTTTGTTGTTCATTCATTTCAGTCATATCCAACTCTTTGTGACCCCATTTGGGGTTTTCTTGGCAAAGATACAGGAGTGTTTGCCATTTTCTTTTCCAGCTCATTTTACAGATGAGGAACCGATGAAGATAGGATTAAGTGACTTAATCAGGGTCACACAACTGGTATGTGTCTGAGGCCAGATTTGAACTCAGGAAGATGAGTCTTCCTGACTTCATGCCTGGCACTCTATCCACTGAACCATTTAGCTACCTCATATCTATCAATGTTGTTTAGTCATTTTGCAGTTGTGTCAGACTCTTTGTGACCTCTTTTGGGGTTTTCTTGGCAAAGATACTGGAGAGGTTTGCTATTTCCTTTTCCAGCCCATTTTCCAGATGAGGACTTGGCCAGGGTCACATAATTAGTAAGTGTATGAGGCTAGATTTGAACTTAGGAAGATGGGTCTTCCCAACTCCAGGCACAGAGCTCTGCAGCCACCTAGCTGTCCCAAAGGGGCTGACTGCTGCAGATTAATTACCAATTAAACTCCAGGGCTATCCTTGTTGCTGGTGTCAGAGAAGCTCTGGTAATAAACAATGTTTTCTGGGTGTGTATAGCAATCCCTAAGTGAGTATGAGCCTGGAGGAAGGAATTGAGTTTAGAGTAGGTGAAGTAAGTCTATATTCAGGAAAGAAAGTGAAGGAGTGTCTTGGAATTTGGAAAACAGCTATGTCACTTCAAAATTTGATTTGAGAAATTATTTCAAAGTTGTCTGGAGTGAAATGTTGGGAGAGCTCAGCTGGGTGGCTGCCTATGCTCCGACATCTTGGCTCAGCCCTGAAAACCCGAGAACTTTAAAAATGTGTATTTTTGTTACTATTAATGATTTATATTGTGTTATCATGAGATTTTTGATAGTTTGCAAATTATTTGAAGATTTTGTAAATTTCAACCACTTATCTATTGGACTTTGGTATTACATGATACCAGTCTTTAAAAAATTTTGTTTTATTTGTTGTTGCTAATGGACACAGTGAGTTCCTTTTCACTGAAGGTGTTCAAGCAGAAGCCAGACTAATGCTGATGGTTTTAAAGAGATTCATACATGGGGCATTCATCAATCAATCACCAAACATTTACTGAGCACCAATTATAGGCCAGGTGCTGTGCTAGTTGCTGAGAATATGAATAACAATAATGATACAATCCCTTTCCTCTAAAGGTTCCTTCTAACTCCAAAAGTCTATGACTGTTAATGATTAGTGATGTTATGCCATCTTGCCCAAAGGTGACACACATCTCAGTGGCCTTGTCTCCTATGTGCATCTTTGGCTTCCCAAAGCTGTCTCATATATAGTTCCCTACATGTATTAATTTTGAATATGCTTTGTATATATCAATACATGTACATAGTTTCCCCAGGTACCATAAAAGCAAATTGGGTAGTTGCTGCCTGGTGAATGGTAATGTTGAGGCATGACCATCTGGCCCAGTTAGCCTGGCTTTTTCTGAGGGTGGATAGCTTAGGGGAATGGAAAAGGCATGCTCTCCCAGATAATTCTCCTTTTTCTACAAAACCCTCCAAACTATTAAAACAAGAAATGTCCCTTTAATGTGTTCTAGATATAAGAATGAAGAGTCCAAAGACAGCTCTTTCCAATAATAGAATGAGTCTTTGGGGGAATCATTAGGTGTGTGTGGATGTGCATTTGGTTTAAAAAAAACTTTGTTCAAGAGACATGATAATGGAGGCCTGGAGGCAGACTCAAGAAAAATTTCTTATCCATAAGTCCATTCATTTAATAAACTTGCTTAAGCCCTTGTTGTATACAAGGCATAGTAGGAAATACCAGGAAGAATGACTTCTTCCTTGCCTTAAAGGAGTTTATGGTATAGTAGGCCAGTCAAGACAAATGCAAATAGGTGAATTAATATGATTTATGACATAATAATATTATATCATAATATCAATATATTGTTATATTATGATATGATTAGAGCATGAGTGGAGGGCAGATAGATGAAATCTAATGCTGGAAACATAACTTCATGCTGAGGTGATCATGGCAGCAAGAGATCCTAAAGCTAGCTTCATTGACAAGGAGGTATTTGAGCTGGGTTTTGACTGACTTCCAAGATTACAGAGTAAGTGTTGGTGGGGAAACTATTCCAAGAATAAGAAATAGCAAAGCCCAGACAAGGAGGCTGGGATACCCTGAGATGAATTTTCTCATTTTTGTCTGGATGGTCTGACCTTCCAGAGAGCTCTGTTCTTTAGACTAAAAGAAAGAGTGCTTCTGTATCTCCAAGAATAAGATACATTGCAGCAAACACTGGTAGCATCACTGCAATCCAGAGTTGGGTTCTCTATCCCCAAACTCCAGATCCCAGAAATCAGAGCTCTTTTTATGGAAAGATGTTTGGAATGTGGAGTAAGGGGGCTCTAGACGGTGATCAGCATCGTTGCTCCAAGGATGCTCCTGGAAAAATCACAATTTCTCTTTTATAGAATTCTGTCAGTCATTCTCTAAACCTCTTCCCTTTATCTCTATCCATGTATTTAACAAACTTTTATCAAGAGACTACCATGTGCTTGTACTTACTTCTTTGTGTAAATGTTGCTAACTGCCCCTTCCCTTCAGTAGAATATGAGCTCAATGAGGGCAGGAACTTAAACAAAAATGTCTTTGTGTTGTCATCACCTAACATAGTAAATGGTTGTTAAATTAATGAATGCACAGCGAGCTATGACAGGTCCCGGGTATGCAAAAATAAAAATGAAAATATTCTTACCCATAAGAACCTTACACTCTGCTATCATTGTGATCATTTGCCATCTTGAATCCATTTCTTCTTCTTTATTCCCACTACCCCTACTCTAGTTCAGGTTCTTATTACCTCTTTGCTGGATTATAGAGATTTTATTGTCCTCCCTTCCATCATATTGTTGCCAGATAAATCTCCCTTGTACACATAGCTCTGAACATTTGGTTTCCAGAAGTAGACATGGTCCTCTAGGTGGGATTTGATCAGAACAGCATAAAGAAATATACCCTTCCTTGTTATTGATACTAGACCTTTGGTAATGAAGCTGAAGGTCACATTATTAGCTCTTTTGCTTGTTTCCTTTTCTCTTCTTTTTTAATACCAAGGGCATTTGCAATTTATAAGAGCACAAAAATCCTAGATGTGGCACTGACAAGGTCTACTTCCTTTGCTCCCCAAATCTGATAGGTCTGCCTCTGTGGAGGAATTTTGGCTAATACTGATCTCACCCAAAAGTCATGGGTCCTAGTTAGGTTACAATAAGAACTGGAACCAAAGGGACACCTTTATTGGGTGGAGTTGGTTTTGAGTGATTCAGTCTCCCTACCCTGCCCAAGGGACTACTGGGGAAAAACTAGATTGTCTTAATCCATAGTCATTACTGGGTTGGTATCATCTCAACTACATAAATCTCCATTACTGGCAAAGCTTCCTGATGATCCAGCTTGAATCAAGAAAGTCATAGCAGAGGTTCATCTCAGATGGTCTCCCACCCAAGAGCCAAGGTGAACTTTTCCTGGACATAGAATCTTTTAGGAAGGTTGAAGAAGGTGGGGTAAGGATAGGGAAGGCATGCCTAAGAAAGAAAAGATCAAGTTCCTGACTTAGAGTAATTTAGATGCACCCCAGAAAGACTCTGCTATGTTTTCACTGCTTCTTCAAATTTTTCCATGGGACTTAGATAAAACATAATTTTGACACCTTCCACTAGAAATGCCTTTTTGCTCCTATTCATTAAAAGATAAAAGAGATCTGAGGGAAACATAAACTTGTCTCCTCAATTTCAACCCACGAACCTGAGATGGGGGAAATAAAACCTCTCCATTCTTTTTTTGGGTTATGAATATACAACTTTGGGAAATAGTCTAATCCCTCACCAAAGACCTATGAAGGAGGAAATTGAAGGAGAGTTTGTGTTTTAATTCCATGCCATTAAATATTTACGATCATAATGAACCAGTATTTGACTCTATGGTCATTGAAGGAAAAAAACTGAAAGAATGAAATATCCCTAAAGTGTATGTGTGTGTGTGTGTGGGGGGAGTGTGCACAGAAAAATAAAAATAGTAAAGTTAATATTTTTATATTTGAGCAGTACTTCATCTGCAGCTCTATATTGAAACCTTGGAGCCAGGTGAAAATGTCAGGTTTGGTGAGATGTCATGTTGAAGGAAGAGAAAGCTTCCAGGGTTTCTCTTTGGGATGTTGGTCCTGCTAAAAACTCATCGACAAATAGATGTGCCTAGATGGTGGAGGGAATTAGCTTGAGTAAATTACCACCTGATGGCTGGCGCAAGTATTGCACTCCGAGCTTTTTCAGAAGTTACATCCCAGTGTACTTATGTGACTGCCTGCATAGACAAAATAATACTTCAAAGGAATACCACCCCAAAATAATTAATTGCCCCATATTACATGTAGGATTAGTAGCAATGTTATGTGAAGTCTTAAGTAAGAAGAAAGAAAACACTCTCTATACTTTCTAAGTTAGTACCACCTTTGCCCAAGTTGTTGACTTGATTTTATTGATAGAGTGTCTATATATTTATTTATATAGTTGCAGTAATTGTGTGTATCACTGTTTTGCTTTTGCATTATTCATTTCAAATGACTTTGTATTTCTCAGAATTTCTCATATTAAGCAAATGAATAAAAAAAAACATTAAAAACCTATGGGCCCCTTCTTGGAATGTGTTTTCTTCCTTTTTAAAACTAATTAATTAATTTTTAGTTTTCAAAGTTCACTTTTATAAGATTTTGAGTTCTAAATTTCTTCCCCTCATTCCCCAACCCCTCCCCAATATGGTGTGCAATCTGATTTAGGCTATACATTTACAATCATGTTAAATATATTTCCACATTAGTCATGTTGTGAAAGAATCAGAACTAAAGGGAAAAAACCATGGGAAAGAAAAAAAAAAGAGAAAATAGTATGCTTTGATCTGCATTCAGACTCCATAGTTCTTTCTCTGGATGTGGATAGCATTTTCCATCATGAGACTTTTGGAATTGTCTTAGATCATTGCACTGCTGAGAAGAACTAAGTCTATCAAAATTGGTCATCACACAATGTTGTTGTTATTGTGTACAATGATTCTCCTGGTTCTGTTCACTTTGCTTAGCATCAGTTCATGAGAGGGGCAGCTAGGTGGCGCAGTGGATAGAGCACTGGCCCTAGATTCAGGAGGACCCTAGTTCAAATTCAGCCTCAGGCACTTGACATTTACTAGCTGTGTGACCCTGGGCAAATCACTTACCCCCGTTGCCTAGCCAAAAAAAAAAAAAAAAAAAAATCTATTGGAGCATCAGTTCATGTATGTCTTTTCAGGTTTTTCTGAAATCTACCTGCCCATCATTTCTTATGGAACAATAGTATTCCATTACATTCATCTATACGTTCATACAAACAACTTATTCAGCCATGAAATGTTTTTAAATGCATAAAATATAATACACGAAATTACAAAGAAAACAAATTAAATCGAAATATAGTGATAAAAATATTATTAAAAGCAAATTCATGGACCCCAGGTTAAGTACTCCCATTCCAGTCTATCACCTTCACTTAACTGATGAGGAAGTCGGAATCCAGAAGATCTGTGATCTGAGGAAGATCACACAGGTAGTAAAAGATAGAAATAGGATTTTAACTCTGGTCTTTTAACTTTCAGATTAGTGCTCTTACCATTATACCAAATGTCTTGCCATTATATCAAATGGAGAAACTGAGGTTCAGGGAGATGGAAACACTTGCTCAAAGCCATGTTGCATTTTAGTATTATTTATTACATCCTAAGATGCACGCATCCCCAACCAGAAGAATGGGTTAATTTTAGTAGCCCAATGTTACTCAAAGAGGTATAGCTTGTTAAATCAGTTACTCAGGGAAAGAGAACTCTGAATACCAAGGAATATTGTAATCATAATGAAGGCATAGAAGAATGCATTAGGATAGCACTATCTGTTGAATATATACATATACATACACACACACACACACACACACACACATATATACATATACATATTCTCTCTTAAATCAAGGCCACAACTAGGGAAGGGGGGGTAGGTGGCTAGTGGTTACCTCTTGCACTAAGTGGAAGAGTATATGAAGCGTAAGTTGTGATGGCTCCAACCTTACTCACAGAATCTCCTCCTGTTGGAGGAGACCTCAGATGTCATCTAATCTACCCATATATAAACAAGAAGAATCTTTTCTACCATATGCTTAACTAGGTCTCATCCAGCCTTTTCTTGAAGATTTCTTGTGAGAGGAAACACACTACCTCCTCAGACAGCCCATTCCACATTTGGATAGCACTACCTTTTGAATAATTAAAAAAGTTCTTAAATCAAGCCCAAATCAACCCCTCTGCAATTTCAACTCAGTATTGCTAGTTCTCTGTGTCTTCCAAAGTTCATTCTTGAGAACTTCCCATATCACCTGCTTCTCCTATAGAATTTTATCCTTCTCTTTTTTCTGAACCCTTTGAAATAGACTCTCTAAAAGTCTAGGGTACATGTCAGACTATACCCAACTTTTTCCTCTATTTCTGTTATAATCTCTAAAACAGAATGGTCACTTATCCCAAAACTTTCCATTATTTTTATTTCAGCAATTAATTGTTTATTGTTCATATCTGTAATATGTTTCTTCACATTTTAAAATGTTAAATTATCACTAAGGAGTGCTAAGAAAGTTTTAGCTGGTCAACCCACATTTATGGTATTGTGTTCAGCACATGTCTCCATTTTTTAGGGAAGATATTGACAAAGTTATTGGTGTTCTTAGGAGAGTACTCAGAATGATGAGATAAGAGGATGCCTGGCTAGATGGGGGTCAGCTGAAAGAACTGGGGATATATGCATATATATATATATATATATACATATACACACATATATAAAGATTTAGAATCCCATTTAGATAAGTTAGATTAAATGGCTTCTGAAATCCCTTCTGAATAGGAAATCTGAGGTTCTGATATTCCAATTATTCTTGGGTATTCTGTCAGACACATCCTTCTTTTATGTGAGGTCTTGAGGGGCCAAGTCTGAACAGTGCATATCACATACAACTCTCCCTCTGCATTGTGGAATTGTCATGTCCCTTTGCCCAGAACTGTCCACATCTTGGTCTGAGAGAGAGCTAATACACTGGATAATGGGATCAGAATTCCAAAGTATCTCAACAAGATAGAGCATTAGGGTAAGTCTAATAAGGTGGAATCCAGTAGGGATAAATATAAAGTGTTGCACTCTGGTACAAAAAAATCAACTCCACAAATAATAAAATGGAAGTGGCATGGATGGATAGCAGTTGTTCTAAAAAAAGATTTAGGGGACTTAGTGGACTGTAATCTTAATATGAGCCAGCAATGTGATGTGTCACTCAGAAAAATTAATTCGGGGGGGCAGAGCCAAGATGGCGGAGCGAAAGCAGTGACTGTCTTGAGCTCTCTCCCAAAGCCCTCCAAATACCTAAAAAAATGGCTCTAAACAAGTTCTAACGCAGCAGAACCCACAAAAAGACAGAGTGAAATAAATTTCCAGCCAAAGACAGCCTTGATGGTTGATCAGAAAGGTATATCGCACCGGGCGGGGAGAGGAGCACAGTTCAGCGTGGGCACGCAAGCCGCAGCAACTCTGGAGCAGGCCTCAGAGGACTGAATCACGGGCAGCTGTGGTGGTTTCCAGACTTCTCAACCTCTGAACGCCAAAGACAACTTAGAACGTCAGTGGGAAAAGTCTCTGACTGTGGTGAGAGAGGAGCTAGGTCTCAGCCACAAGTCTCGAGTGTGGCCCGGGGCCATGGCTTTTTCCTGAGCTTCTGGCCCACAGACTGAGGGGGAATCAAGTGGCTGATCAGAGGGGGATTGCAGGGATCTCTTTGCCAGTGCTGAGGCAGGAATCTCTTGCTTTACTGGTGCTTAGATCTGGGTCACAGTTCTGAGGGGCAGTCTTGGGGCAAGGAGGAGTGCTGGTGCGGTGGAGCTTGTTGTGGTGGTGGAGAGAAAACACCTTGCCCCTTATCATAGCACCTTGGAAGAACTGAAAACTTACAGGTCCCTAGAAGTATCTCTGAAAACAGCTGTACAAACCCCTGAAGCTTGGGATAGTACACTCTTCACATTGGAAGCAGACTTTTACCTCAACAAAGAGTTTAAAACTCAAGTAATTGTCCAGGATCATGAGTAGGCAGCACAAAAAGAGTCAGACTGTATTATCTTACTTTGGTGACAAAGAAGATCAAAACATACAACCAGAAGAAGACAACAAAGTCAAAGCTCCTACATCCAAAGCCTCCAAGAAAAATGTGAATCAGTCCCAGGCCTTGGAAGAGCTCAAAAGGGATTTTGAGAAGCAAGTAAGAGAAGTAGAGGAAAAACTGAGAGTGATGCAAGAAAATCACGAAAAACAAGTCAACAGCTTGCTAAAGGAGACCCAAAAAATACTGAAGAAAATAACACCTTAAAAAATAGCCTAACCTAGATGACAAAAGAGGTCCAAAAAGCCAATGAGGAGAAGAATGCCCTAAAAAGCAAGATTGGCCAAATGGAAAAAGAAGTCCAAAAGATTACTGAAGAAAATACTTCCTTAAAAATTAGAATAGAGCAATTGGAAGCTAGTGACTTCATGAGAAATCAAGACACCGTAAAACAAATCCAAAAGAATGAAAAATTAGGAAACAATGTAAGATATCTCATTAGAAAAACAACTGACCTGGAAAATAGATCCAGGAGAGAGAATTTAAAAATTACTGGACTATCTGAAAGCCATGATCAAAAAAAGAGCCTAAACATGATCTTTCAAAAAATTATCAAGGAAAACTGTCCTGATATTTTAGAACCAGAGGGCAAAATAGAAATTGAAAGAATCCACCCATCTCCTCCCGAAAGAGATCCCCAAAGGAAAACTCCTAGAAATATTGTAGCCAAATTCCAGAGTTACCAAGTCAAGGAGAAAATATTACAAGCAGCCAGAAAGAAACAATTTAAGTATTGTGGAAACACAATCAGGATAACACAAGATTTAGCTGCTTCTACATTAATGGACCTCAGGGCATGGAATATAATATTCCGGAGAGTAAAAGAGATAGGATTACAACCAAGAATCACCTACCCAGCAAAACTGAATATAATCCTTCAGGGGAAAAAATGGTCATTCAGTGAAATAGAGGACTTTCAAGCATTCTTGATAAAAAGAGCAGAGTTGAATAGAAAATTTGATTTTCAAATACAAGACTTGAGTGGAACATGAAGAGGTAAACAGGAAAGAGAAAATCATAAGAGACTTATTAAGGTTGAACTGTTTACATTCCTGCATGGAAAGATGATATTTGTAACTCATGAGACCTTTGTCAGTATTAGGGTAGTTGGAGAGGAAAAATTATATGTATGTATATATAGATATAGATAGATAGATAGAGGGCACAGGGTGAGTTGAAAATGAAGGGGTCATATCTGGAGAATAAAATTAAGGGGTGAGAGAGGAATATACTAGGAGAAAGAGAAAGGGAGAGGTAGAAGGGGGTAAATTATCCCACAAAAAAAGAAAAAAAAGAAAAAGAAAAATTAATTCAGTCTTGAGTTGTAAGAGGATGGGCATAGCTTCCTGGAATATTGGAAATCCTGTCTGTCCTTGTCAGAGTGTTGTATTGTGTTTAGTTCTAGGCTTTATTGTTTAAGAAGGGCACTAATAAGTTGGAGAGTATTCAGAGAAGGCCAACCAGGATGATGAAGGGCCTTGAGTTCATGACTTCTGAAGATCAGTTGAATGAATTGGGCAATTTTAACCTAGAGAAAATAAGACTCAAGGAGAGACATGATAGCTATGCTCAAATATTTGAAGGGTTCTCATGTGGAAGAAGGGTAGACTTGGGGTGTTTGGTCCCAGAAGTCAGAACCTAGAACAATGGATGGAAGGTGTGAAGAGTCAAATTTAGGCTCAATGTCAGAAAAAATTTCCTAAGGAATAGAGCTGTCTAAAAATGGAGCGGGCTGTCTTGAGCAGTGTGGCTTCCCTCTCTCTGGAAATCTTCAAGTAGAGGATGTATGACTTCTGTTTCATTGCCTTATAGGGAGTATTCCTTTATTTATGAGATAGATTAGATGTCTGCCGAGGCCTCTAGCTCTCAAATTTTGTGATTCTGTCCTTTTGTTGTTGTTATTATCATTTGTCCTTCGTTCTTGAAGAGGACCATGACATCAGGAAGGTGATGCCATGACTTGCAAGTGAATTGGATTTAAGTGAGGGAGGACTGTGCAAGGTTACCAGCCTCACTTTCTCCTCCAGAGCCATCTGGGTCCAATGGCAACATGCAGATCAGGAAGACTAGGGATGGCTCCTCTTTCTTTTGTAGAGGCCACCAGTGAGATACTCTTCCATCTCCAAGAGGCACACTCCTCCACAACCCATTTTTTCTCACTGACAATCAAATGATTGATACTGATGACCCTTGAATATGAGCCCTAGATTTCCACACAATCTCTTTTCCTTCTAGGCTCTGTGTAGTTATGGGAAGTACCTGCCTTCACCCTTGGCCCAGCAGTCATGCTACCTTCACTAACCAGAATCACCAATTGACTTCCAAGCTCCAGGACACTCACTTTCTCCTGAATACAGGTTCACTTCCTCTACTCTAAATTACTTCAGTTCCTTCCTCCTGGCTCACAACTACTTAAGAATTCCGATACATAGCTATGGGCCATTGTTTATACATAAGAATTCTCTAATATTAGCAACAAGCATACTCCTTGAGGCTTACTAAATATCCCTGAGGGATAATTAACAGCAAATCTATAGCAGTCCCCAGCATTGTCTTTGGTACACAGATTCAGCCTCCTTTTTTTTTTTGCAATGGGGATTAAGTGGCTTGCCTAGGGTCACACAGCTAGTAAGTATCTGAAGCCACATTTGAACTCAGGTCCTCCTGACTTCAGGGCTGGTGCTCTATCCACTGCACCACTTAACTGCCTCAGATGCAGCCTCTTTGAACTTTCCTAAGAACTGGATAGTTAGGTGGAACAGTAAATAAAGTGCCAGGCCTAGAGTCAGAAAGACCTGAGTTCAAGTCTGGCTTCAGACGCTTACTAGCTATATGATCATGGGCAAGTCACTTCATCCTGTTTGCCTCAGTTTCCTCATCTGTATAATGAGTTGGATAAGGAATTGGCAAACCACTGTAGTATCTTTGCCAAGAAAACTCCAAATGGGGTCACAAAGAGATGGATACAACTGAAAATGACTAAACAATAACAACAAAAAGACTGGAAAGGAGGTAAACATCTATCCCAAGCTTCAGAATTTGTAAGTCTCCCCAGTCAAAGGGAGACCCACATCCTGTAACAGGCAAACTCTCAGCTGCTGGTCCCTTTATTCTTGTGATTAACGTTTGCCTTTTGCTAAAGCAAAAATCCTTTTCCCCTTGCTTCTTTTCTTTATGCTCTCCTTTTTATTCACCTCAGCCCTATGCCTCCAGAAGGGACACCTTCCTTAGCTCTCCCATTCTGTTATACCCACTGGATCATCCACTCTATCATTTTTTCTAGATAATTTAATCATTTTATTAATAAGGCCAGCATGTTATTAATGAAAGGATGGTCATTTGGCAGTCTCTCTTAGATCAAAGACAATCATGGCAGCAGGCTCACAGTTTATATATCCTTCAAAGAGCAGGTGTTGGATGGGGGTCTGAGGGTGACATCCTGTCACCCTTGGACGGAGAAACTATCTCTATACTCAAACCACCCCAGCCTTGGGTGAGCTAGACAAAAGGATCAATCTCCACTGAAGCTTCAGCTGAACCCAATGGGCTTCCCCACCTTAGATTAAATTCCTTGTAAGGTTCATTTACTCTATTGTTAACAAATCCCCCTTCACTTGGCTCTCTTCCCTTCACACTAAAAAAAAAAACCCAACACAACTTCTAAAAATTTTTAAAAAATCTTTTGGTACTCATAGGATTCTGTCTCATTCTGTAAGACAGAACAGCCTTTCCAGCACCTTCTTTCATGCCCTCTGACAAAAGAGGAATCCCTACCTCACTGACACTTCCAGATGGTTCCTTTAACATCACCACTCAGCATGCTGTCTTCCTTTGAAGTCTCCGCTATCTACCTATATAATTAAATATATCCCAAGTTAAGATGTCTGTTACTGCAGCACTCCAAGTCATTCTACCTCCTATATCAAGATCAGTATATGGCTCAGTATTCTCCTCAGGGGCAGCTAGGTGGCGCAGCGGATAGAGTGCTAGCCCTGGCGTCAGGAGTACCCGAGTTCAAATACATCCTCAGCCACTACTAACTCTATCATCCCGGGCAAGTCACTTAATCCTGTTTAACTCAGTTTTCTCATTGTAAAATGAGCTGGAGAAGGAAATGTCAAAACTAATATAGTATCTTTGCCAAGAAAACCCTAAATAAGGTCATGAAGAATCAGACTAGTTGACTAAACAGCAACTTCTCAACCACAATATCTTTCTTGAAGACTTTAATACAAACATAGATGTCTCCTTGAACACACTAGCATCCAAATTTATAAAATCTTTCAATTTCCATGACATACCTATAACCTAGATGGATGATGATACTCTTGATACTGGTGACTGTGGTATCACAATGATGAGAACTCTCTAAATCCTCCTGATCATAACCTGTTGTCATTCCATTTCCATTTCCTCCTCACGTTTCCTAAGCCTATTGTTCATACTCACAATGACCAATTATTCCTCCACCACTACCTGTTCTCCAAGTACAACACCCCTTTACTACCTTCCCTTCACAGCCTGGACTTAAGAGTTATACTAGTGCAACACCACACCTTTCTCTTCCTCTGGATCGCATTTCCTCCACCACCTTCTCCCAATACCAATTACTCTTTGTCAAACTCCAACCCTAGGTTACCATTGTAACCTCAATAAGCCTTCTTCACCCCTACTTACATAATGCCTAATTCTGCTGAAAAAGATCACATAATTGTTTTGATTTAATCTACTATAATTATATTATTCAATTTCAACAGACCCTCTCACTTCTATTTATCAATCAATTTGTTCTTCCATTATTGACTCTCTATTGCACTTTCTACACTGGCTATTCCCAACCCTCTCTTCCTTCCTCAAATCTCCTAACTACACCTGGCTCAGCAGAGGACTTCTCTTACTATTTTACTGAGAAAATAGGAGTCATTTCCCCCTTTTGCTCTATCCTAAAGAACAAAATTTCTCTGCATTGTTTCCCATTCTCTCACCTTTGTTTCTGTCTCTGAGGAAGAATGGTGTTTGAGAGAGAGAGAGAAAGAGCAAGAGACAGAGAGAGGGAGAGAGAGAGAGAGAGAGAGAGAGAAGAGGAAAGGGTGAGGGGAAGATCCTACTGTGTGCCAATCATTGTTCTAGGTGCTAGAGATACCATGGCAAAAACAAATGTTGCCCTCAAGACATTTGCATTTTCACAGGGAAGCATATATATATGTATATATACATGTTAAAAAGATACAACATAAAATAAAGCAGGAGAGGCTAGCATTTGGGGGGACAAGAAGGGTATCAGGTAGAAGATGGCACTTGACTTTATTCAAGATCAAAAGTCTTAAAATATTTGCAAGTAGAAGTATCATAGCAAATGAGATCATTCATATCCTGAAGTGATTTGTAACTCTTGAAAAACTTACCAAAGGGACCAGGTGAGGTATGGACAAGAAGTAGGGAGCAGGTTTACTGGGGTCAATAAAAGATTTGAGAATGTAACTAATAAGGAATGAGTATAAGCAGATGGAAGTGGGAAGAAAAGGGTCCTGGAAGCCCCAATTGAGAAGTCTACAAGACTCTAATTCAATGGGTCTTATGTCCAACTCTACCAGGCCCACTCATTCTCCATTTTCTGTCTTCCCTCTCCTTGAGAAATACATTCTGGGGAAACTGTTTACTTTTACACACAAAGTGCTCAAGAAGAGATTTTACTCAATCTGCCAGACTAAGGGATGCTGGACCCCTGGAGAAATGGAGACAGTGTCTATACTTCAGAAGGTCTGGATCTTCCTGCTCCCTGCATTAAATTCTTGAAACCAACTGAAGGGAGCTTTGCCCTTAGTTCCACCATTGGACAGCGGCAAGGCAGTGGAAGGGGAAAAAGTGGAGATTAGGTGACAATGATATGACTGTCAGATATCTGGTGCCAAAGAAATGTGAACTGAGTGGTTTTCATAAAAAAAACTGAATGGACAGGTAAGTGAGGAAGGTTAAGGTGATTCACAGTTGGGCAGGGAAAGAATGAAAAAACATAAGGCCAAGAATCATTTCATTTCCTTGACATAAAGAGAAGAAACTATATAAAAACCTCATAACATACCCAGGATTCATCAACAGACTTGACTATTTTGAGAACCTACCTTTCTCTGAGCACCAGGTAAGCCTCTTTATTTCATATCTCTTCTCAATAACTCACTATGCAGGGCATGCTAGAATCATAGACTTCCATTATAGAGATGATGAATTTTGAGGTCCAGAGGGGAAATGACTTGCCCAAAATCACACAGCAAAGGCAGGACTAGAATTTAGATTGCTTCATTTCTGACCAGAAATTTTAAGCATCATTGGCCATTTCATTGTTCTCTGTTTGAAAAAAAAAAATACAAAATGGCCAATGTTGCCTTATCTGACATGGCATCCATTTAGGGTATTTCATAGAATCTTGGAATGCCAAGACTGGAAGACACTCTCAAGATCAGATATGTATATTAGATACCTTTGATATTATCTATATTTATATATACACATGTGTGACTTCACTTATATAGTATCTGTTTACTTAAAATATACATATGTTTGTGTGTATATATACACACGTACATACATATACACATATTTCCACATATATGCCAAAATAATAGATGCTTAATAAATTTTTGTTGACCTGGGGCCATTATAGCCACCTTCAAGTATTTTAAGGGTTCTCACATGGAAAGAGGTTCATACTTCTTTGCTTCAGTCCCAGAAAGCAGAACTAGGAGTAGTGGATATCTGCAGGTTGCAAAGAGACAGATTTAGGCTTGATGTAAAGGGAAAAAATTTCTAACAACTAGATTTATCACAAAGTGGAGCAGGCTGTCAATGGGCTTGGGGGTTCCCTCTCAGAGGCTGTCTTTAGTCAAGGAATGGATGATCACTTATGAAGTATACTATACTTGTTGTTGAGTTGTGTCTGATTCTTCATGACCCCATTTGGGGTTTTCTTGGCAAAGATACTGTAGTGGTTTGCCATTTCCTTTTTCAGATGAGGAAATTGAGGCAAACAGGGTTAAGTAACTTCCCCAGGGTCACACAACTAGTAAGTATCTGAGGCTGAATTTGAACTTAGGTCCTCCTGACGCCTGGCCCGACACTTTATCCACTGTACCACCCGGCTGCCCTAGGTATATGGGGGAGGGGATTGTTCTTCAGGCATGGCTAAGACTGGATAGTGTCTGAAGTTCCTATGGATTCTGGGATTCTGTAATCCTGAACTAACCTAAGGTCAAATCCTTTTGTTTAGCACATGAGGAAAGGAAGTAGTATCCAGAGAGTTAAATTACTTGCCCAAGGTCACATATCTGGTTAATAGTAGAGCTTGTCTCTGGAATCTTAATGCTTTTTTTACTCCCTTCCCCCACAATACATTACCCTCCTAAAAACTTTATAAAAATTCATTTGGGTATTCAAAATAGGATGATCATCTATAAACACAGAGTCTTTAATGTGTGGTTTTAATGGCATTTCTGACATATTTCATTTCCAAATGACCTTCCAATTGTTTTACAATCATCTGAGAAACATGCCTTTCACACATGTGACATAAAACCTTAGTTTCCTCATATGTAATGTGAAGGTTGGATGTGATCATCTCCAATGGTCTTTCCAACTTTAAATCCAAAGACCTGAGGAGGACATGGAGAAAGAAAGAAACAGAGTAAGAGACTGAAATCTCAAGAAGAGGGACAGGGAAGGAGAGAGAAAGAAGGGGAGAGGTGCAGAGACAAAGAGGTGAATCTGACATTGGCACTGGGAGTTTTAGGAGAAACTCTGCTTAGACATGAGCAAGACTAGGAGAGAAGAGAATCCAAAGAATCAAGGGAAACAAATGACTATAATCCTGTTTTCCAACTTACATTCTGGGCACATTTCATTATGAAAGAGAGACGGGCAAGAAGAACAAGAAGGAAGATAGGGAGAATCCTGGAAGTGTTCATGAAGTCCTACTTCTTTAGCAGGGGTCCTGGCTATTCCTCATTTGATAATAAAACGACTAACTGTCCTTTCTTCTCCAGGTACAACCACATCACACAACCATGTCTTATCATCAGCAGAAGCAACCCAACATCATACCTCCTCAGCTTCAGCAGCATCAGGTGAAACAGCCCTGTCAACCACCTCCTCAGGAGCCTTGCCACCCCAGGGCCCCAGAACCAGGCACCACCAAGTTGCCACAGCCAAGCTACCCTGAGGTCCCAGTGCCAAGCCAACCAAAGGTCCCAGGGCCAGGTACCACCAAGTTGCCAGAGCCATGCTATCCTGAAGTCCCAGTGCCAAGCCAACCAAAAGTCCCAGGGCCAGGCACCACCAAGTTGCCAGAGCCATGCTATCCTGAGGTCCCAGTGCCAAGCCAACCAAAGGTCCCAGGGCCAGGCACCACCAAGATTCCAGGGTCCTATCCCATCACGGTTACTCCACCTATTGCTCAAGACAAGTACCCACAGGTCCCAAAGACCAAACAGAAGTAAGATGACCCAAGATCTCATCCTCGCCCTCCATGGAACAAACTTCTGATTGCTGAAACTCCCTTGTCATCTGCTGTCAAGACTTAATGCCTGTGAATCTTCCTTGGTGATTTTGAGCCTGTAGTTCATATGCTGCAATGAATTAGCAAAGGTCTCTATCTTTATTTGTTCCCTGAAAACATTCAGCACTGAGTCTTGTCCCCGTACAGAGATTCCTAAGCACCTAGATCAGGCTGAAGCTATAGCTAGCTACTGAGCCTCAGCTGTAGGGCTCCATTCAGGGTAAATTTAGGAGTAACTGAATCCTCCTCTCTTTGGTACCATTAAAATCATTTTCCATCTTACTTTCACATGTGTATTTGTGTCCTTGACTGCCCCCTGAGTGACTCCAACTAGAATGTTCCCTCTTCTGTTTCCTTCTCAGGTGGGTAAAAGGGTGTGACACTAGAGTGTGTTGGGAGGTTTAGAAAATAAATCTCCTGACTCAGGAGCTCTGATCAGGGAGGGACTGGGTGGAGAAAGGTGGAAGGGATAGGGTGCCTGATCCTGACACAAACTTTAGGCTGAGCTGGCACTATGCTGGGCACTCAGCAGGTATTGAGAAAACTTTAAATTGGGTGATTATGTAATACCACTCTCCCTCTAAGACTATTCAGCACCTAACTTTATTTCTAGGTCCAACTAATTCCTAGAATCCACATGGTACTTCTGCCCTTAAGAGCTAAGCCCAGTACTTGTCCTGCTGGTATAGTGAAAGGACCATTAATCCCTAGCCCTGGGTCTGAGTACTGATTTTTCTACTTACTTGGACAAATTAATTAAGTTTTCTGAGTTTCTTCTTTCTATTGTACAAAATTTCTAATTGTCTGTGTGTGTGTGTGTGTGTGTGTGTGTGTGTGTGTGTAATAAAGGAATTATATAAATGTGAAGTATTATTATTCCTTTTGTTAGGCAAATTCTCATACACTGGGAGGAGAAATTTGGTATATATTTGGTATATATATATATATCTCCCTACTCTCTCCTCTATCCATACCATGCAGTTATAGAGTTATATGTTCATTCTAGGCAGGGGTGTGCTAGAACCAGTCAAAGCAGCTTGTGAGAGCTGATTGTTAAATTTTCAGTGTGAGCATTTACACCCCTGAAATTGGCCATCTCTACAAACCAGACCTTGATTTATTGTTTTGTTAAGTGCCCAGACTTAAGAAAGTAATGGAGTAAATGTTAATAATGCAGATTCAATCTAAAAGCGTGTTCTATGTTTTTGGAGAGCTGGTTGTTAAACATTTACCAAATACACCTCTGATTCTAGGCCAATCTTCTCATTTGATAGATGAATAAACTGAGGCTCAGAGAGGAGAACTAAGTTTTCTGTGGTAGTAGAACATGCTTATTTGATAGCCAAGACTAGGCTTTTCATTACAGCACACTGTCCCTTTATGCCCATTGTTCAATCAATTCCTAATTCTAATACTTTATAGGACTGATATTTCTCTTGGTCAACACTTTGCACTGATTGCCTGCTGTGGGTAGAGTGCTGTTCCTGCCACTACTGAAAAAGAAGGAGACATTGTGGAGGGCATGTCTGCCCTGTGGGATCCTACATCCTACTGCAGAGACAAGGCACAGCCTTCAACAAAGTGGAAAAAGACCCAATTCCAAAGCAGCTTGAAGTGAACCCAGAACTTGGGCACAAAGCACAACATGCAAGTAAAGAAGGTGAAGTTCAAGCAAGGGTGGGAAGGAGTAGGTATTCCACGTGAAGAGAAAACTCATTTTATGAGAGAATGATGGTAAGAATGTTTGAGAGATGAGTAACAGGTTTCTAGGACTTAGCGGAGTACACATGCTAAGTAGTACCTACAAATGAGATCAGTGAGAGTATAGGTGGAGTTAGGGAAGAATTGTTTGATAAATAATTGAGTGTATTAAATCTGGAATCATAGGGCTTAGATTCAAGCCCAACTTATGCCCCTTACTAGTTGAATGACCTTGGGTAAATCACTTTACCTAGCAATGATTTATAAGTACCTTTCCAGTTTAGGCACTATAGCAGGTGATAGAAAATACAATGGTAACCACTAGGTGGCATTCATAGCCACACATTTGATCTTCAGCCAAAAAATGATCTGACACCGGGGTGTGTTATACTCATGATGACATTTATGTGTATGCATCCCACTGGACAGAAACACTGAAGAAGTCTCAAGCTTTCTATGGTTCTCAGGTAGTAGACAGCTTTTTATCTCTCAGTTCTCTCTCCCTCTCTGGCTCCTCCTCTGATTTTCAGCATCAGTACATTATCTAGGATGTGAGGATATGTGCATCTACCTAACCAGAAATCAGCTCTGAACTCCCATCTACTGCTTATCTCCGAACAAGACATATTTCAAAGCCCTGGTCACATGATGTAATTGAGTTGACATTCCACAGAACAGACAGGTACTTAGCATTTTCTCTTTGCATAGGAACAGTAGAAGCAATGAAGAATATATATTAAAACAGATGTGGAGCAGCTGCATACCCACAACTTCTCTCAGACCTCAGAGTCTAAATAGAATCACTCCAAATTCAGTAGATCTAGGAAATACATGCTTTGAATATGTTGAGTTTCCTGCAGCTGCTTCCTTGAAGTGGTCAAAGGAATGAGGACAATACAGTCAGTTTCCACTCAGTGTTCTACTCATGTTTTTGATGGGGCTAGTCTTTTGGTGGTGATGCAGAAATTCTGACCTGGGACTTGTTGCTCTGATACTTGGAGTGTGAAACTCAGGAAACAGTGTAAAGTAGGACTTGTGAAGGTCAGTGCTTTTCTTGGTCTTAGTTGTTTTGTTCTTGGCAGGAAGCTTTGACAGATTCTAGCCTTAGATAGTAGGGTTAATGAGCTTATCAGCCATCTCCAGCATACACATGGCACAGAAATTCCACTCTGAAGTCCTTCTGACCTTAAATGTGTACCCCATTGTCACAACTAGGCTGTCATTAGTCTCTCTCCCCAGGCCAAAGTTCTAAAATTTATCTCAGCAGATTGTGGAAGTCAGGTGAAAATTTGGGGCAGCAGGAAGAGAGTAGCAGCTAGTTAGAGGGCTGCTATACAAAGACAAAAACTAAAAAGTCTCTAAAGTGACTCATGTTCTACTTTCTTGGGTCTCTTCTTAACTTGAATTGAAAAACACTCCATACTTCAACGAATATGGGTTTGCATTGATATGTGTATTCACTTCATTTAATAATTCAGAATGCAATTCATCTGTGCATTGTTCTGTTTGACATTTCAGGGTAAAAGTAGGTGCAAAGGGTAGAAATTGAAAAAAAAGTTCATATTTGGACTTTGTATTTAATTTGTATATACTTGCATGTTTACATGTTGTCTCCCCTGATACCATGTTAGCCTTTTCTTTTCAGGAAGGAATTATTGTCTTTCTTTCTTTGCATCCCCAGGGTCAGCATACCTTCTGACACAGCAAAGAACTTAATGAATGAGGGCTGATTCACGGATTCTTGTCCTTGTTCTTCTGTTAACACTTTGTAGAAGATCTCGCCAATGTACTGGAAGTCTTCGTCTTAGTCTTTTTACATTTCTTGGTTACTAACATAGCATGCAGGCTGTTCACTTCTCACTCTTACTCCATGACCAACCTTCCACCTTTTCCCATCATTTTTTGGTACAAGGGAGGACCAGCACAGGGTCCTACCAACCAAATGTGAGCCAGGCAGGACTTGTAGATGAGGAGCCAGTACCTGCAGTCTATCCTTACTCTCCTTGGAAAGATGATATTCCCCAAAATGAGATCTTGGTTATCATAATTGGACTCCCATGAGTCTATTATCTCTTCTTTCTTATTCCCTGCTCCAGCTAGAGAACTCTAGGCTTATCTGCACTGTCCATGGTACTTAAATCCCCCTTTCTGTGGGCATTCTTGTTTTTATCTTTTTAGCAGGGCAATGCCTTTCCAATTTCTCTATAACTATTAGGAGGTGACAGGGCACAGTGGATTTAGTCAATCTCCTTCCACTCCAGTTGTATTCCTTTCTAATTTATCATATTACTCCCTTGGAATTTGAAAGACATGTCTCCCTATGCCACTGGGCAGTATTTCTCCCATACCACTCAGAGTTCCTGGATGATCAGATACCAGACAACTGTATTAGGCCATCCTAATACCTGAACAATCTTATCCTTCTTTCCACTTTCTTTGTTGCCAAACATGCCCCCTCCCAAAATTGTCTGCACTCAGTCCCTCAGCTTCCTCAATATGAAGTAACTTCAGTTCTTTGCAATCTGGCTTCTGATCTCACTGCTACATAAAATTGTTCTTTCAAATTGTTTCAATAATCTCTTAATTGCTATACCTTATGGCCTTTTCTCAGACTCCATCTCCTTTAGACTTTCAATGACATTCACTGTCACCAAGAACACTCTTCCGAATGTTTTTTCTTCCCTGGTAGTTCATGGTTCCCTCCTGGTTCCTCGATTTGCTTGATTTCTTTTCTCATTTCCTTTGAAGGTTCTTTGTCTTTCTCCTGCCTCCAGTGTGGGTGTCTCTCATGGCTCTGCATTATGTCCTTTTCTCTTTTTACTTCGTCTCTCCACTCCTTAGGGTATAATTCTCACCTCTGCATGGTAGACTTACATGCAGGGGGTATCCCAAAAGATGTGGTGAAATTTTAAGACTTTTCGGACCCCTTGTCCATATATGTATGTATATTTATGAATATGTGTGCATACCTATATCTCCTTCTGTAAAGCCTTCCTTGCTTCCAGTGGAAAATGTTTTTCTCTCTTCAAATTTTCTTGTCAATTTATTTGGATCTTTTCTTTATCACACTCTACCTTGTACCATATTTATTGGTATAGTTGTTATATCCTTCCTAGTTCCTAGCATACACCTTATATATAGTAGGTGCCTGATACATATTTGTTGAGTTTATTTTAATTAGACCACAATGCTGGCTTACTTGATGATCTTGGAAAAGTTGTTAGATCTTGAAAATAACACTTACATGATATTTTATATTTTGCAAAGCATTTTCCTTAAATAATACTCAAGCATAGGTTGCAGAAGCATTGTTCCCATTTTATAAATAAAAAAACTGAAGGTCAAAAAGATTGAATTACTTGCCTCAGGTCAAAACTCTAGTTATAGTCAGAGCAATGACTAGAATCCACTAGACTCTTGAACAGAGTAAAGTTCTTAATCTTTTTGTGTCATAGACCCTTTTGGCAGTCTGGTCAATCCTAGAGACCCTTCCTCAGAATAATGGTTTTAAATAGATAAAGTCAGATGCATAGGTTTGCAAAAGAAACCAATTATACTGAAATCTAGTTATCAAGATATTTTTAAAATAAGTTCACTGACCCCAGGTTAAGAACTCCTGTTCTAAAGCCTCTTGCAAAGTCCAATGATCCTTTCACAATACCATGTTGCTTCTCTGTGGCTATTTCCCTGTTCAAAAAATGAGTCTAATATGTGACATTTGCTTCACTGGAATGCCAGGGAGGATTTTCCAGCTCCAAAGAACTTGCATGAAAATATTTGGAATCATTATTACTAGAACTGTTGGTCCAGTGTTATTTATTAGAATAAATTAAAACACTCAGCAAACACTTATTAAGCACCTACTGCTCTTCAAGAGCTTAAGCATAAACTAGTATTCCTGTCAAAGCACACAAGTATGAAGATTCAATTTTGTCCTTCTACTGTTTTTCCTCTCAAGTTTCACAAAGGCTTTAAAAGTACGTGGATAAGCCCATAAGGGGAAAGAAATAATATTTTTCTAATATCTTGTATTATAATAAATAGAGAATAAACTGTAAAATTTCAGTTGCAGGATATGTTTATGGCCATTATCAAGCTGTGTTCTCATGCCCTTCTAGTGGATTGAATTATTATCCAATGAAAAAGAAACTGGGGCACTTAAGGAGAAAATGAGAGTGACCCACAGCTTGTGACAAAGATGGGACTCATGGACACTGACTCTTGAGGCCCTTGTAAAGGCTTCAAATTTGGTACAACCCATTAAATACTATGTTGCTAATAATCTGGGCATCTAGATTTTAAATCTTCCATGTCACCCATTCAATAAGAGAAAGAACCAATTCTTTCCATTTAATAGATGAATAACCCAAGATAATGATCAACATTACAACTCATATGTCTGACCTCTCAGCCAGCTGACATTTCCCTGAGACCCCTTTATCTAGGTCAACTGTATGAAGAAAAAACAAAAAGGTCTGAATGATGATGGTCCAAGAGCAGTAAGGCAACATTTGGGAAGCTGACTACTACAGTACCAGCTGTACTCACAGGTGATGATTCATCCTCCAAAAGGGTTACACTCTGGGCCAACACATTCTCTTGTTTGTCTAACAATGGGACATGTGTGACACCAGAATTCTTTTGTGTATTGTCTATTCCAAGAGTTTCCAGTAGAAGCTAAAACAGCAATAAGGGCTCAGATGTTAGTTACTTTATTAACTAGATGTCTTGGGTCAGATGTCAAGAGTCTTGTCAAAACAGTGCCAGGAGGTCAGGGGTTAAGCTAGTTGGCAACCACTGAAAAGAATGCTTACCACTCCTCTCTTCTGGTTCTCCTCCTACATATCTAATCACTCTTTCTCAGTCTTTTTTGCTGGCTCATCAGCAAAGCTGGTACATCACTCCTGTGAGTCTTCCCCAAGATTCTTTGCTAGGCCCTCTTCTATACTCTCTTTATACCAGGGGTTCTCTGTAGCACTCTAGTAAAGTCTATGGACCCCTTCTCAGAATAATGTTTCAAAATATTTGAAGGAAATGCTAAATTTCATTTTAGAATTTAGTGAAAGTAAAGGTGTAATCTTTTCCATCCGTGTTCATGGACCTCCAGAAATCTGGACCCCAGATAAAGAATCTCTGCTCTGTATCTGCTCTTGATAAACTCATCACCTCCAATGAGTTTAATTATCATCTCTATGCTGATGACTCACAGAATTCTATATTTAGCCAAAGTATCTCCCCTGAGCCGAAATTCACATCACCAAATGCTTATTGGACATTTCAAACTGGATATCCCAGAGACATAGTAAACTCAACATTTGCAAAACAGAACTCATTATCTCTTCCCTCAAATGCTTCTACCTTCCAAACTTCTCTATTTCTGTTGAAAGAATCACCATTCTTCCAGTTTCCCAGGTTCATAACCTTGGCATTATCCTGGATTCTCCACCCTCTCTCCCACAACATCGAATCAATTGCCAAATCTTGCCTTTCATACTCCCACTATATGTCTTGTACCCAACCTCTTCTCTCTACTCATGTAGCCACCATGTCAGTTTAGACCCTCATCACCCCTCATGTAGATTATTGCAATGGCACCCTCTCTTGTCTCATTGCCTCAAATCTCTCCCTACACAGAGTATCCTGCACACTGCTATCTTAAGCACAGACCTGATTATTTCAGCCCCCTTACTCAATAAACTCCAGTGGCTCCCTCTCATTTCTAGGATAAAATAGACACTCCTCTATTTACCTTTTTAGTGCTCTTTTCCACCTGGCCCCAACCTATCTTTCCAGCCTCATTTTGGACATAACTTTGCTTATGGCATTCCAGAATTCAGCCAAATGGGTGGTCTTTCTGTTACTCATCTCTAATATCTCATCTTCCTTCTCTGTGCTTTTGTACTGGCCATCTGCCATGCATGGAATGCATTCTATCCTCATCTCTACCTGACAGTATCCCTCTTTTCCTTCAAGATGCATCTCAAGAATTACTTTCTATATGACCCTTTCTTGCTCTTTGCAACTGCTAATGCCTGCCTTTCCCAACTACCTTGTACTTCACTATTTTGCATGTATTTGTATTTATTTTCTTTAAATTTATTCTGAATATACTTATATATGTACAAATTGTCTCAAGTAGATAAAATATAAGCTATTTGAGAGTAAGAATTGTTTCATTCATTGTATTTGTATCCTTAGCACCTAGCACAATGCTACTACATCGTAGATGCTTAATAAATACTTGTTAATTGATTTGGTGGGATCCAATACAGAACCATTAATTCTAATCACCTGTGGTGTGTGTGAAGCCCTCAAAGGAACCAAGTTTGGCTAGTTGTTGGGGATACAGGAGGCATGTATGTGTGTGTGTGTGTATGTGTGTGTGTATACACACATACACACACACACGAGTGCACAAGAGAAAGACAGGGGTCGCTGAATCTTCAAATAAAAGGACAGGAAGATGGCCAAATTTCAGAGTTTTAGTTGACACAGCACTTTAGTGATACTGAGAGGAAACAGTGAAGTCAAGGATGAGAAATAAAAGGAAAGATCATGACTGAAAGCAGCCTAGGTTAAGATCACTGAAAAAGCAGGGGTTAGTCACCATGAAGACAAATTGTCCCATTACAAAGTCGACCAATTGATGAGGCATGCTTCTATGTCCATCTCAACATCTTAAAGGAATTGCAGATCTGACTTGGAATGTTATCAGAGGGGAAATTGAAGGAATCTGTTGACTGTCTTAGAAAATCACTATCTCCTATATTAGAAGTGACCTCCAAAGCTGTAACTAATAGCAGTTCTATATTTTTATGTGTTTTTTGTTGTGATTTCACCTTGCTCACTAGCTGTTTTGTTGATTTGTCTTTCTGCTTTCTTCTATATAATCAGTTTGACTAAAGGTTTATCAGTTTCATTAGTCTTTTTTTAAAGAACCAGCTTTTAGTTCTGTTTTGCATTTCAATAGTCTTTTTTGTTTCCAATTTATTATCAGTTCTCCTCTAATTTTCAACATTTCCCCTTTGGTGCTTATTTTGGGTTTATTTATTGAATTTCTAATTTTTAAATATGTATATTCAGTTAACTAACCTTCTCCTTTTCTATTTTGTTAATGTATGTTTTTTGGATACAGTTTTTCCCTGAGGATTGCTTTAGGGACATGCCAGAAATTTTGGTATATTTTATCATTATCCTCACCTTTTACATAACTATTATTTCTCTGATTTGCTCTTTTACCCTCTCATTACTTAGGATTTCATTAAGTCTCCACTTAGGTATCTTTATTTTATTTGTGCTGTCTGAATTGATTACTGTTTTATTGTGCTATGGCTTGTAAAGGATATATTTACTATTTTTGCATTTTTACATTTATTTACCATATCTCTGTGCCTAAATAGAGTCATTTTGGTAAGGTTTTCATGAGATACTGAGAAATATGTATATACATTAGTGATCCTATTTAAAAGATGCCATGTCTTGTCATCCTGATTTCTTTAGTAATTTGATCAATCCTCCATTTTCTCTTTTGTTTATTTTTCTGTTAAATTTTTCCAACTCTGAGAGAGGCACATTAACATTACCTACTATAATTGTGTCTTCTTGTAGTTCAGTTAATTTTTCCTTTATGAAAGTAGATGCTATGATACTTGAACCATATAAGTTTAATATTGAGATTGGTTTGTTGTCTATCATTCCTTTCAGCATAAGGAAATTTTTTTGCTTATCTCTGTATCATGAATTTTTACTTTTGCTTTCTCTGTACCATGATTGCAATTTCTGCTTTACCACCTTGTATTTCTTTTGTTAATATTCTTATGCATATTATGAAGAAGAAAGTTATCCATTACTGAAAGTGTTTAAGAAGAAGTTAGATGGTCACTTGCTGGGAGTGCCATATAAGGAAATTTACACTATAGTTGGGGGTTGGACTAGAGGACCCTTAAGGTCCTATCCAATTCAGATATACTGTGATTCTTTATTTTTTACATGTTTTTGTCCTAACTTCTGTTTATAGGGTTAGGCATAGTCTCTATTCCTTATGGATTTTACTAACATCTTGCTTTTTCTTCTACACTGCCTACTAGTTCAGGGCTCTGCATAGGCAATAGGAAGCCATCTTAAGATCCTAAGGCTGAATATAGTTTATTATGGTAGAATAATCTGGTAGGCTAACTGTCTATTGTTCTTATACCTTTGAAAGTGACTAATAAATTGCAGAACTCATAGTAGACAGTCAGTACATGCTCTTTGACTTGAGAAATCTGCAAAGCATAGACAAAGTCCTGTCATTATTGTTATGGAAAGGGGTTTTTCTATATCCTGGCTAACTAGCAAATAGTTTATTTCTAGTGCATATAAAATTTTAAATCAGGAAAAATTGCCCAGTTGATATAACTTCTGTTCTCCTTCACCTACCCACTACTGCCAAATTGTTCTACCCAAAATGCTGTTTTCATCATGCCATCCTACTACTGAGATGAAATGCAGAATCTAAAATGAATTCTAATTGTATAGAATGTAAACTCCTCAGCCTAGCATTTGAGGTCTGTCAAGTGCTCTCTCACCTTTCCAAATGTATGTCTCACTATCCATGCCTTTCAGTCATCAGCATGCTGCTTTCCCTCCTTTCACATCTTGCTAAGTCTCTCCTTTGTGTCTTTGCTTGCACTCCACTGAGCCTACCTGAAGTGCTCTTCTCTTTATTCTCTGCTAATTAGTCCCTGCCTACCTCTTGCTTCCCCTCACTTACTTTTCCACCTTCCCTAACCCCACTCTACTCTAATCACTCCTATAATCAGCAGTTATGTATATGGGTTTGTTCTTTTTTTCCAGTGAAATCTTGAAGCTCTTCCTTTGTGGCTTATAGTTGTTCTCTTGATAGTTCAGGCTTTTTATTTCCTCATATTTCATTATGAGCTACTGAGGGCAGAGTCTATATCTTGTATTTCTTTTGTTATCTCTGAAAGTGGTGAGTACATAGTAGGCCTTTCATAAGTGTTGAATTAATTTACTAATCCACACAAATTATACATTGTGAGGGATTGTCTGATGTTGGCTGTGCCACGTGGGGGTAGGACAGCAAGGAGGAGGGGCTAGGATGGTATATAAGGGGGGGTAGGGATCGGAGCTCTTTTTCTTGCTCCTGCTCGCTTGCTCCTGCTCTTGCTTTCCTGCTTGGCCTTGCTGTGATGGTCTCTGAGTAAAGTTCGAGTGCTTACACCTCCTGATCAGCTCATCTCTATGTTTATCCGGGTGGGCTCCGAAGACTGGTAGGTGTGACCCTGGCAGCCTGCTCCTGTTAGGAGGAGAGTGCACGGTGTGGCCGGCACAATACATCAGTCCATTCCCCCTAAAGTCACATTACTAACCTAACAATATGGAAAGAAGTGGAAAGAACACTGGGCAGTGAGTCAGATCTGACTTCTTACCCTGGCTCTGTTATTAATAACTAGCTATGCAACTTTGGGAAAGGAAGGACCCAAGGGTAAGGGTGGGGAGAGGAGGGAGGGAACAAATTATTAAGCATTTAAAGTTCCTACTATGTGCCAGAGACTGTGCTGAGTGCTTTTTTTTTTTTTTTTTTTTACAAATATTATCTCATTTGATCCCCAAAACAACCCTGGGAAATAGCTCCTATTATTATTCCTATTTTACAGTTGAGGAAACTGAAGCAGATGACAAGTGATCTGCCCAAGGTCACACAGCTTATTAGTGTCTGAGATTTGATTGGGATTCAGGTCTCCATGACTCCAGACTCAGGTCTCTATCCTGAGGAAAGTGTAGACCCTATCTTCAAAGATCTTACAACATAGTAGGGTTGTGATTATTTTGTATTTTGTAGGATAATCGATTTAAGGTTGGAAAGGACTCAAAGATCATCTAATTCAACCTTCTTACTTTACAGATGAGGAAATTGAAGCTTGGAAAACTTAAGTAATTTGCCCATGGTTATATGGTTGTTGTTGTTGGTCCTTTGTTTTCAAAGAGGACCAATGACATCATAGGGTGATGTCTCGACTTGCTCACGAATTGGATTTAAGTGAGGCAGAGTTGAACAGTCATCAGTCTCCTCCAGAGTCATTGGAGTCCAGTGGCAGGACAAAAGTCAGGATAACTGGCGATGGCCTGGGATGCAGTGGATGACCTTGGTGCCTGATCAAGCTCTAACTGCTCCACATCATCTGCTTCAGCCGCCTTCATGGACATTGGAACAAACTGTTCTCATCCACACATTCTGACCGGGAAAATCTTCCCATACTTGGGGTAGACATCCCCCTAATTCACCAACATTTTTGAGGCCTATTGGTTACCCTCAACCTGATTTAGCCCATGGGCTGAGATGGTTTACTGAGGTATAACTGCTCCACATGATACATGTTCTTGGAGCCAGCGGTGAGAGTTGGGTGAAGGTAGACACCAAAAGTAGATAAGCAGCCCTGAAAAGGGCTTGGCAACAGGGCAGCTAGGTGGCACAGTGGATAGAACTCCAGCCTTGGAGTCAGGAGGACCTTAGTTCAAATATGGCCTCAGACCAAACACTTGACACTTACTAGCTGTGTGACCCTGGGCAAGTCACTTAACCCTGATTGCCTCACCAAAAAAAAAGGAGGGGGGGCAGGGACTTGGCAAGCCCTCACACCAGAGGTGCTAGTCCTTCCTGTTGACCCCACACACCCTACCCATGGCTATGCAGGTTAAGTGGCAAAGGCAGGATACAAACTCAAGTCTTCTTGACTTTAAGTCTAAAACTTTATCCTTGAAGCTATACTAACTTTGAGTTTTTGTAATGCCTTTCTTCCTGAGTTACATAATGATTTTTATTTATTTCAATAGCATGATACCCTGACTTTCAGACTGTTTCATGATGAAGATTAGCTTATTTCTATTAGTATTTATTGTTAAAAAGTGGGAGGAAAGCTTAGGACCTACCAGTTGGCATATCATTGACCAGTATGCAATTGATCAGGGTTAGGCCAATCATGAAGTAGATGACCTTTGTCTTTAAGGACGTCCTACTTTTTTTGCCCTATCCACTCCTCCTCACCATTACCATTAAGATGAACAGTTTCCTGTTAATCTGATTTTTTAAAAGCACACTGAGGATTTCTAGATGGAAATGTCTTAATATTCTTTGTAAAGAAATGTACCTGACAGCTGGGGTTCAGCTTTAGAAGCTATTATTCTTTTTGTGCTTGTTGAATTAATAGCACAGATAATCTGGGGGAATATTTGGCTTTCCTGAAGGATCAGATTTAATCTGGTCAAAATGAGAGAGAGAAGGAAAAAATCCTGTAGGGTAGGAGTTTTGGTGCTCAGCAATAGAAAGCAGTTCCTGACCTTCCCTGAAGTTTTAGTGGTTCTCTAATTTCACAAGGGACTCCTAGCAAAAATACTTCAACCCAAAGGAATAAATTCAGAATGGTGAAATTTCATGGACTGTGGCAGGTAGATAAAAGAAATATCTTTGGGAAAGGGATCTTTCAATGGTGCTCTCTGATTATATCACATAAACAACCACATACTTTGGCCCTCAAACTGGCTGTGTAAATATAGGCAGTGTTCTCAAACTATAGTAAATAATTTCTGTTCCTATTAGTGATTATTCTAGCTGCTATTATATTGTGTTAGAATGCCTCAATTCTAATATTCACACCCCAGTCCCACCAAAATGATGGGCAGTAAGGTCTATGAAATGATTTGTGGTGAGTAGCTATATGTCAAGGATTAAAATTCATCACATTTCCACAACTGTGTCCACAGTTGTCATTGGGTAGAAACAGCAATAGATTCTCAAAAGCCATTAGCAAAGTATAAGCTCTAACTATAGTAAAGGCTGACATGAGCTTTGAAGTATTCAAGTCACTTTACATATATTATCTCATTTGAGCTTCACAATAACCCCATAAAGTAAGTACTAAAGATAATATTATACCCATTTTACAGATGAGGAACCTAAGGATCCAAGAGAAAGTAAGGAAATTGTCCATGGTCACACAGCTAATTTGTATCAGAGGCCAGGTTTGGATTGAGATTTTTTTTTTGGCTCCAAGTCTTTACTACTAGTAAATTCGTTATACCACACTATTACTATACCAAGTGAAAGGCTATAAATACAGGCCCAATGACAACCTCTCCCTCAAGGGTTTTCCCCAGGGAATGATACTTTTGACCATAGTAACCATTTTTTATATGATACTGAAAGGTTTGTGATCTGTACTGGTAGAAGGTGTATTCATACCACAGAAATCATGTATTCTTCAGGAATATGCATTTAGAAACAGAGTACTATGTGAGGTCCAAGGAAGAAAAAAATATTTCCAACTTGAATGATTAGAGGCTTCATGGAGGAAATGGTATTTAAGGTAGCAAAAGGAGATTCCCAAATAATGGGAGCCTTAGTTGGCTCATCAACTATCTTAGTTCTCAGAAGTTTGAGTTGTCAGGTTGAAACCTTGGGGACCTTGTTTCATAGCTTCACAAATTCCCAATCTCTAGTATTTGTAGGATTGGGTGAAGCCCAAACAACCATTGTATTTTGGACCATATGACCTCTCACAATGTCTTCCAACTTGGGTATTCTGGGCTTCTATAAACTAATCAATAAAAACTTATTTAGCATCTACTAACAAAATTAAGAACCTGCCTGCACTCAAGAACCTGGTAGTTTATGGGGTAGGAAAGTTGTCAATATCTTCAGTGATAAGTAAATATGGGATATACATATACCCCACTACTGCCAAAGCTATTTCCAGAGACAGGCAGTAACAACTGGGAGAATATTGAAAGGCCACTTGAAAGGTTGCACTTACATTGAGCTTTGAAGGGATCTAGAATTCCAAGAGAGAGGGTCCAATGTGATGAGAAAGAGTATTCCAGGCACAGAGAAAGGAGATAGGATGTCATCTACAAGCCAGTATTATGAGAGATATATAGGAGCAAGTAGACCAATTTGACTGGAGTATGGAGGGAGCCGAGTAATGCGTGATCAATCTGGAAAGATAGAATGGAGTCAGATTGTGAATGCCAAAGAAATTGGCATTTTATTATAGAGGCCATTGAAGTTTCTTGGGTAATGTGGTGAGCTCTTCACCACAGGAATATCAGTTTGGCATTTGTGGGGAGAATGGATTGGAGAGGTGAAGATACTGAAGACAGAGAAACCAGTGAGAAAGCTCTTGCAATGGTTCAGGCGAGAGGTGAAAGAACCTGAAGGAGGCAGGTGTCTGTGTGAGTAGAGAGAAGGGGAGAGGTAGGAAGAAGTGTCCAGGAGGTAGAATTAACAAGACTTGGCAACTTGTTGACATTGGTGGGTAAGGGAAACTGGGTATAACTTTTAGGTTACAAAACTGGATGACTGGAAGAATGGTAGTTTGCTAGACATAATTAGGGAAGTTGAAAGAAGGGTTGGGTTTAAGAGGAAAGATAATGAGTTGTGTGTTTTCTACAAATAATAACAATTTTATTGAAATAGAGTTATCAAAATACTTTTAAAACAGTGTGATGGACCCCAGAATGTAAAAATTTCTGCTCTCATGCTATGCAAATTATTCCAGATTTTGGAAAGAATGTGTATATTCATTTGCCAAAGCATCATTAATAATGCTTACGGATTGTGGAGGATAAACAAGATGCCAGAAGATCAGTGATGGCCAATTTTCAAGGAAGTTGATAAATGGGGGCCCAATTTGGAAAAATAAAAAAGGGTGGGAGGCAGAGTATATTCCAGTATCTATAGACAAAGGAACTTGACATCAATACAAAGGGCAGTTTCAGAATTCAACAAAGGCACCAAGCTTCAGAGCTCATCAGAGAGCTCTCCCATGTGCTTCTTTCTCGGGGAACTTCATGAAGATCTGGAATCCCAGGAATTGCTTTTCTTCATAGCTCTATCTTTGACTGTCAGTTCTCTTGTGTCCATAACTAGCTCTCTTCTTTGCTGCCAGAAGTCCCACTTCTTGAAGCTCCTTGAATAAAACTTCTCTGTGAGTATATCTGGAGAATGTAAGTTTGCTCCCTGATGGATACAGTGTCTCCTACTGGTCAAATAGCTCCTCTTAAAAGAAATATGGTTCAGGCAGCTAGGTGGCGCGGTGGATAGAGTACCGGCCTGGGATTCATGAGGACCTCAGTTCAAATCCGGCCTCAGACACATAACACTTACTAGCTGTGTGACCCTGGGCAAGTCACTTAACCCCATTGCCTAGCTAAAAAAGGAAAGAAAGAAAAAAAGAAATATGGTTAGTGGAATGAAGAGAGAGAAATCCTCTCTTCCCTACCTAAGAGCAATTCCATTTCATGGATTAGGTTTTTCCTACACTGCTTGCCCCTGGCCTGGACAGTCCAAACAAAGGCATTGCTTCCCCTTTCCCACTTCAAGTTCAATCAGAAAAATAGTTTTTCTTAATGAGTTGCTTTGGACATGTCAAGTTTGATATGGCTATGCAAGCACCCAAGTAATATCCAGCTGGTAGTTGGAAATATCGTCTTAGAGATCTTAAGAGAAAGATGAGGCATAGATATGTAGATCTGGGAGTCATCTGCATAGAGATGATAGTTGAATTCTAGGATTTGCTTGACCACATGAGATGATCAGTAAATACAATTCAGGGTATTCAAGTATTGAGTGGATCTGTTCCAGTGCCTGTAGGCTCAGGTGTAAGTGCAATTTATAAATTACTTATAGTCTCTGAGAATGATAAAAAGCATCTGATAGATACTGATGTCCAAGTTTATTGCAAAATTAGATCATGGGAATAGAGAGGCTTCTACTACCCTCTTCTCATGGGTGTTTTAAGGATCAAGAGATATAACAGATGCAAATTTTTTTGCAATCACTATATAAACTACTGTTATTAATCACAGTGTGGGAAGGATAATGAACAGTGTGGTCTGAATTAAAAATTGCTTAATGTCTCACTTTCAACAATAGTTCATTTTCTTATAGTGCTGTCTTCACAACAACCCTCTGAAGCAGGTCATATAAGGGTTGTTATTTTGGATTCTGCTGCTGAAGAAATTGAAACTCAGGTTAAATGACTTGCTCATGGTCACACAGCTAATATCATAGGTGTTTTTTTATTTAATTTATTTTACTTTTCAGTTCTGAATTCTCTCCCTCCCACTTCCCTCTCCCCCACTCATTGGGAAGTCAAGAAAAATAAAATATGTTACAAATTGTATAGTCAAACAAAATAAATTCCTGCATTAATCATATGGGAAGGAAGGAAGGAAGGATAGAAGAAAGGAAGGAAGGAACAAGCTTGGTTCAGACTTCATGTAAAAGACAGTGAGGAATGATTAAGTTTTTTTGAGTAGCGTAGTAACATGGTCAGATCTGAGTCTTGCAATATTAATATAGCTGTGGTATTTAGGATAGATTAGAGCCTTCCATATAGAAGGTTCTTCCATTGATCAACAAACATTTATTAA
>NW_020954575.1:10569-23914 GCF_900497805.2 Vombatus ursinus | reverse complement strand
GCCTTCCATATAGAAGGTTCTTCCATTGATCAACAAACATTTATTAAATGACTACTATGTGTAAAGTACTATACTAGGTGATGGGGATACAAAGACAAAAAAAAAAGAAATAACCCCTACCCTCAAGGAGTTTACATTTTATAGAGAAAAGCAGCATGTACAGCTATAAGTATATATGAAGTAATTAGAATCACTAAGAGGCTATATGTTGTTGAATATTGTTGCTAAATGTTGTTCTTATTCAATACTTGCAGTAAAGAGATGGGCTTTTACACAAGTAGCTTAGAAAAATTGAAAGTACTACACGGGGCAGCTAGGTGGTGTTGTGGATAGAGTACTGGCACTGGAGTCAGGAGGACCTGAGTTCAAATGTGGCCGCAGACACATAATACTTCCCAGCTGTGTGACCCCTGGGCAAGTCATTTAACCCCATTGCCTAGCCAAAAAACAAAAAAGTACTACACAATTTCCCAAAATGTAATCTTCTAATGACCAGATGTATAATATCTGGCAAAAATGTTTCAATAGCCAAACTGAATCAATGCATTGTCCCTACTGCTGTATGTCATTTAGGCATTTTTCATCCAGTTTGATAAACCATTCTGTTTTAGCTGAGCTCTTTTAAATGATTATAGATTTCATCAAGGAAATTTTATATTATTGTGAGGTTTGATGAAGTTAGTACAAAATCATTTATGAAGAAGAGCATTTGTAGAATCTCTGCATTGACAAGGAATCCTTCTCTTCATAGGACAAACTCCATGACACTGCCAAACACAGAAGCAAGCATATGTTTCTCATGACACTGGTCCATGTGACAATTAAATCAACAACCTGAGCCCCATCAACACCATACTTTGTCCAACAGAGCTCACTGAAACAACTCACCTGGGAGGAATACAGACAATCATGTTCTCTCTTGTGATCTAATGGGCACTAAGATTCTCTTTTCCCTCTCAATATAAGGTCTTTCCTGCCCACCTAAAACTGATTTCAAAAAAAAATTGAGGAGTCCTCCATTAAAATGTAACTTTACATTTATGTCTTTAAAAAATTATGTATCATAATTACGTAGCACTTTAAAGTTCATAACGTCTTCTATGGCTATTTGCCAACATGGTGGAGTGGAAAGAGTGTCAGGAAAGACCTGGAGTCAGGAGACAGTTATAAATCCTGCCTGGTAAGCACACAGAGGTCTTGTGACTTGGAACAAATCTCTTGACCTCGCCATTCCTCAGTTTTCTTGTCTGCAACATAACTTAGCTTACAAAGTTGTGAGACTCAAGTGAAATTGTATTTTTAAAATGCTTTGCAAAGTTTAACATACTACATAAGTATCCACTTTTGTAATAACAAGGTACTTTCCTCATAACAAATCAATGAGATAGTGGATGAATCATCATCCCTACTTTACAGATGAGGAAACTGAGTCCCTAAGAGGGATAACACTGGAAAAGGGGCAGTAAGAGAACTGGAATATAAATTTTACCCATTTCGATTTTGCCTAGAGCAGACTCTGAGAAACTGTGCTAGATAGCTTCAGTCATCTGTATATACACAGCATAGGTCTATATACTATGTATATGTAAGTGGCCTAAAATTATTATTATTAGCTCATGTTTATATAGCATTTTAAAGTTTGCAAAGCAATTATATAATCTCATTTCTGTCTCAAAACATCCCTGTGAGGTAAGTACTACTGGTATTATTCCCTTTTAATAGATGAAGAACATGAGACTCTGAGAGATTAAGTGCCCGTGATCATACAACCATTAAGTACAGTAGGCAAGATCAAACCTAAGTCTCTCCCCACAATTAATGTGAATCATGGGTTTGATGGGATGGCATAAATATTATGAAGAAAAGATGGAAATGGTATCAAGAGGAGGAGGCAAAACAAGGGACATAAAACATGAGTGAAGGAGGGAGGGGGGGAAGTGTGTAGCAATGATTTATTCATAGGAAAGAAGTCAAGAGAATTTTTCCCCCTCATCCTCTAAACTATCTGTTCCCTAGTTCTAAACAGTCCCAGCTGTGGAATGTATTTTTCTCCTTTCTATTCCTCTCTTCAGGCTGCACTGACATTTGCTAAATGGGTTATTGACCCACTGTTTGCTGAATGTCACAGTTTTAAGATCCTTAAATGGTCATCCCCCATGCTCCCTCTGGGAGTTTCATGGACTCATCCCAGCCACTCTGCTTGGAAAGGATACTTGAATCTGTTTCCATCCTTCACCCCTTTCTTCCTAAGCCAAATTTCAGGGGCTAAGTGAAAACTTTAGGCAATCCAAAGGGCTGGTTTATGGGGATCTGTGTATTTCCAATCTGTTGAAATTGCTTTTAGTTTTCTGGCATCTTTGAATCATGTTCAATGTCTAAGAGCTAAAAATGTTAAAGTGAGTAGTTACAATACTACAGAGAATATGCAAAATGTCATACACATTAAAAAGAACATAAGACATTTTGGTTAATAGTGAATTAAAACATTAACTCTAGTGCTAGTGTGTTTAAATTTTGTTTCTAGACATATGAATAGATGCAACTCACCCCAGAGTTCTTTTCTCATAAAACTAATGGTACTTTGCGTATGTGGTCAGGTTTGAAGGGGTGTTGTTAGGGTTGTTAGGCAGAAACCATTCATTTTCCAACCTTCAATTTCTATCTTATGATTCATTTCCATCACCATATCTAGCAATCAATTATTTTTCCTCTAAGCATCTCTTGTTCACTTGTTCTTCCATTTTCATTTCCACTACATTTCGGGTCATTGTCATCTCATAATTGACCTACTGCAACAGTCTCTTAGATGACTTCTCTCATTAGTAGGATGGCTCAATCTATTCTGCTCAGACCAACCTTCCCCTAAACAGAACTTTGAGTGGTTCTCTCTATATTAGCATATCAGCTAAATATTCCTCTAACTGGTTTTCAAGGCCCTCCATCATCTGTCCTTTACCCTGATTTCCTTCCCAACATAGTCACTTTATGATCTCCCCACTGTCCCACAAGCATGTCATCTCTATTCCCACCTCCATGCCTTTGCTCATATTCTTTCCTTTATGTAGAAAGCCCTTCCTTCTCTAATCTATCTCCTCAAATCCTCCCCATCTTTCAGTGCCTGGCTCCTTGAAGCTATTCCCCATTAACTCCCTCTCTCCTCAATATTTACAGCATTTAGAGTTGGTTGCACACAATTTAATGATATATTATATTCTCTAGTATTATTCATTATTTGATATGTTTATGTTGTCTCCCCAATCATGTTGTAAGCTATTTGAAGGAAGGAACCACATCTTATATTTTTTTCCTAAAATACTCTTGGTGCCTATCACAGTCCTAAATGCATATTATGTGCTTAACAATTACTTAATAATAACCCTGTTGGTTGATCATTACATTTCCTTTCAGTTTAAGTCATTAGAAGGACAGGTCATTGGATATCATAATAATAGATAAAAATTTGTACTCATATCCTATGAGGAACCTCCTTTTCCCATCTATTAATCTAGCACTTGGTACAGGTCTTCCTATCCATTAATAATAGCTGCCACATTAGGTGATACCAGTAGAATGTGGTTATGTCTAAAGATGTGTAGCATTCCTATTTATTCTTATGACTACAGAACTACATAAAGACATGTTGTATGCATGATCTTGTATATAGAGCGCATAAGAAAGTGAAAAACTAGAACTGCATTGCTTTAAAAATAGTAGAATTTGGGACTTCCAGGAGTCAACCTCCAAACAACCAGAAAATAGAGCCCCTAAACGAATCCTGGGACAGAAGAACCAGCAAAAAGGGTGAAATGATCTTTTAGCCCGAGAGACTTAGAGAATTAACAAGAAAGATCTGTCTCACTCTGGTGAAAGGAGAGTGCAGCCCACGACAAGAAGGGCAAGCCAGCAGCAAGCCCCACCCCAGCAAACCAGAGGGAGATCGTGAGCCCCAGGGTGGTAGAGCAAGTAAACACTAATAACAGCAACACAAATGCCTTAGCATAGACAGGGAGCATAGAATCTAGCTCCAAAAACCATCACATGCTTCAATGTGTGTATGGGGTGGGTGGGGAGATATCCTGCAGCAGTCAGACCTCCACATGCTTCAGCACAGCCGTGGGCAAACAGGTAGATACCTACCCTACCACTGCCTAAGCAAATAGACAGCTGCCAGCCAGCACCCACCACCACACTTCAGGGTAGCTCCAGGCAAACAGGCAGCTTCCAGAGGCCTGATCACCATGTGCTTCAGGGTAGCCACTGGGAAATGCAGAAATACCCCACTACGCCTCAGCACATGCCAGATACCACCACTAGGATCCGAGCTTATCCAGGTAAGTTGCCAGATCCCCACAGCCTCCAGCAGCATCAGCCACCCCCCCCATAAGCCACCCTCAGCACAGCACCAGACACAAAGTCCTCCATGGGCCTCAGGGCAACATCTGTAAACCACGAGGTAAATAGCCAGGGCCTGCAGCCACTAGCACAAGAAGCCAGAGACAGTGCCCCTGGCACCCTGGGGGCAGAGAATAAATTTAAAAGAAAGGAAAAAAGGCCAAAAAGAAGGAGGGGAGATGAGCAGAAAATGACAAAAAAAGAATATAACCATAGAAAGTTATTATGGTGACAGGGAAGACCAAGACACAAACTCATAAGAGGACAACAATGTCAAAACACCTATGGGCAAAATCCCAAAGAAAAATGGGAAGTAGTCTCAAGCCCAGAAAGAACTCATGGAAGAGCTCAAAAAGAAGCTTAAAAATCATATAAGAGAGTTAGAAGAAAAAATGAGAGAAGAAATGAGAGTGATGCAAAAGAATTACCAAAAAAAAAAGACTCAATAGCTTGGAAAACTGGTTAAAAAGTAGATTTGGCCAAATGGAAAAGGAGATACAAAAGTCCAGGGAAGAAAGCAACTCCTTAAAGAGTACAATTGGCCAAATGGAAAAGAAAGTACAAAAGCTAATTGAAGAAAACAATACCTTAAAAGTTAGAATTGGGCAAGTGGAAGCTAATGACTCTATGACACATCATGAATCAATCAAACAAATTCAAAAGAGTGAAAAAATGGGAGAAAATGTAAAATACCTCATGGGAAAAAACAGCCAACCTGGAAAACAGATCCAGGAGAGACAATATCAGAATCATTGAACTACCTGAAAGCCATAATCAAAAGGAGGACCTGAAAAGCATCTTTCAACAAATCATCAAGGAAAACTGCCCTGATGTCCTGGAACCAGAGGGCAAATAGGCATTGAAAGAATCCAGCAATCACCTCAAGAAAGAGATCCCAAAATAAAAACCCCAAGGAATGTCATAGCCAGATTTCAGAACTATCAGGTCAAGGAAAAATATTACAAGTGGCCAGAAAGAAACAATTCAAATACTGGAGAGTCACAATCAGGGATCACCCAGGCAGGACCTGGCAGTCACAACATTAAAGGATTGGAGGTCATGGAACATGATAATTCAGAAGGCAAAGAAGCTAGAACTACAACCAAGAATCATTTACCCAGCAAAATTAAGCATAATACATCAAGGGAGAATATGGTCATTCAATGAAAAAGAAGGATTTCAAGCCTTGATAATGAGAAGACCAGAACTAAACCAAAAATTTGACCTCCAATATCAAGACCCAAGAGGAGCATAAACAGGTAAAAAGGGAGAAGAAAACAAGGGATTCAATAGAGCTAAACTGTTCACATCCCTCAGGAAGATGATACTTGTAACTCTTAAAAAATGTATCACTAACAGTATAGAGAGAAGGAATATACCTAGACAACACGGGTATAAGGTGAATTTGAGGAAATGACATAAAAAAAATTAAGGGATGAGAAATAGGAGTACAAAGAGTGCAGAAGGAAGGGAGAGGTAGAATGGGACAAATTATTTCATATGAAGAGGTGAGAAAGATCTTTTACAGTGGAGGGGAATATAGGAAGGTGGGTGTTGGGCATCGCTTGAACCTTACTCTCACTAGCAGTGGCTCAAAAAGGGAATAATATACGCAATCAGTTGAATATAGAAATCTATCTTATCCAACAGGGAAGTAGGAGGGGAGAAGATTAAGTAAAGGGGGTGGAGTGGGGACTGAAATAAGAGAGGGCAGATCAGGGGAAGTGGTAGACAGAAGCAAAACACTGGTGAGGTGGGAAAGGATGAAAGGAGAGTGGGAACAAACAGGAGGAAGAATAGAATGGAGGGAGATATACAGGTAGTAATCATAACTGTGAATGTGAATGGGATGAAATCTCCCATAAAACAGAAACAGATACCAGAGCAGATAAAAAACAGAAACCTACAATATGTTGCTCACAAGAAACACACTTGAAGAAGAGAGACACACACATAGCAAAGGTAAGGGGCTGAAGCAAAATCTATTATGCTTTAGTTGAAGTGAAAAAAAAACAACAGGGGTAGCAATCCTGATCTTAGACAAAGTAAAAGCAAAAATAGACCTAATTAAAAGAGATAAAGAAGGAAAGTACATCTTGCTAAAAGGTACCATAGACAATGAAGCAAATTAGAAGAGCAAGACATAGTCTACCTATCAGATCTATGGGGAGGGGAAGAATTCATGACCAAACAAGAGACAGAGAGCATTACAAAATGTAGAATAAATAATTTTGATCATATTAATTGAAAAACTTTCGTACAAACAAAACCAATGCAATCAAGATTAGAAGGAAAGCAAAAACCTGGGAAACAATCTTTGCAGCAAGCGTCTCTGATGAAGGCTTCATTTCTCAAATATATAGAGAACTGAGTCAAATGTATGAGAATACAAGTCATTCCCCAATTGATAAATAATCAAAGGATATGAAGAGACAGTTTTCAGATGAAGAAATTAAAACTATCTATAGGCATATGAAGAAATGCTCTAAATCACTTTTAATTAGAGAAATGCAAATGAAAACAACTCTGAAATGCCAGTCAGATTGTCTAATATGATGAAAAAGGAAAGTAATAAATGTTAGAGAGGATGTGAGAAAATTGGGATGCTAATGCACTGTAGGTGGAGGTGTGAATTGATACAACCACTCTGGAGATCAATTTGGAACTTTGGAGCACAAAGGGCAACCAAACTATGAATACCCTTTGATCCAGCAATACCACCACTCTGTATCCCAAAGAGATCATAAAAAGGGGGAAAGGATCTACACGTACAAAAATATTTATAGCAGCCCTTTTTATGGTGGCAAAACATTAGAAATTGAGGGGATGCCCATCAATTGGGGAATGGTTGAACAAGCTGTGGTATATGAATATAATGGAATACCATTGTGCAGTAAGAAATGATGAACAGGCAGATTTCAGAAAAAACCTGGAAAGACTTGTACAAACTGATGTAAAGTGAAATGAGCAGAACCAGGAAAACATGTACACAGTATTGGCAACATCGTGTGATCATCAACTGTGAATGACTCAGCTCTTCTCAGCAACACGGGGATCCAAGACAAGTCCAAAGGACTCATGAAGGAAAATGCTATCCACATCCATAAAAAAAATTGACAGACTCAGAATGCAGATAGAAGCATAATTCTTTCACTTACTTTATTCTTTCTCATGGTTTTATTTCCTTTTGATCTGCTTCTTCTTCCACAACTATGATGAATAAGGAAATATGTTTTACATGATATCACATGTATAAACTATATCAAACTGCCTTCCATGTTTCAGAAAAGGGGAGGGAAGAGAGGGAGCGAGAAAAATTTGGAGCTCAAAATCTTGAAAAATGAATGCTAAAAATTTTCTTGATATGTAACCTGGGGAAAAATACTATTTAAAAATAAAAATACTAGTATTTTTAAAAGCAGAAATTTCAACAATATCTTAAATCCAGAAGAAATCGGCCCCTATAGAATCCTTTGGCTCTCCACATATTATTGTTCAGTCATTTCTGACTCTTCTTGACCCCATGGACCATAGCATGCCAATATTGTCCATGAAGTTTTCTTGGGAAGGATACTGGAATGGTTTGCCATTTCCTTTTCCAGTGGATTAAGGCAAATAGAGGTTAACTGACTTGCATAGGGTCACATAACTTGTAAGTTTCTGAGGCTGAATTTGAACTCACGTTGAACTGAGGCACCTGGCTGTCTCTATATAATCGATATAATATGGTCCTCCATATAATCCATAACTTTTTTTTTAGAAGGCAACCTTTTCCTATGTCCTGCCCATTAAATCAAACAAATCAGAGAAATGCCCTGTATCTGATAAGCCTTTCTGTTCAGATAGTTCCTTTGTCCTCGAAGCACTAAATATTTTAGAAATGTTAACTAGTTCGTGTTGACATCTTGTCAAATAGGAAGTCAATGTTTTCTTCCATCCATCAATGAATAAACATATATTAAGTGCCTACTATGTGCTAGACACTGTTACGTACTGAGGATTAAAAAAAAGAAGCAAAAGACAGTCTTGTTCTCAAGGAGTTTACAATCTAAGTGGGGAGACAACATGAAAATAAATATATGCAAAGCAAATTATATACAGGATAAATAGGAGATAATTAACAGAGGCAAGGCACTGGAATTAAGAATGACTGGCGAAAGCTTCTTGTAAAAGATGGAATTTTAGTTGGAACTTAAGTTAGACAGGGAAGTCAGTAGTTGGAGCAGAAGAGGGAGAGCATTCCAGGCATGGGGGACAGCCAGAGAAAATGCCTGGAACTGATAGAATGAAGTGACTTGTTCATGGAATAGCCAAGAGGCCAGTGTCACTGGAGTGAAGAGCATGTGCCAGGGAGTAAGGTACAAGAAGACTGGAAAGGTAGGAGGGGGCTAGGTTATAAAAGGCTTTGAATACCAAACAGTATTTTGTGTTTGAACCTAGAGGCAGGTAATAGGAAGCCACTAGAGTTTATTGAATAGAGGAGTGACATGATTGGGCCTGTGCTTTAGGAAAATCACTTTAGTGGCTGAATCTTCATTCATTTGAGAGAGCGAGATTTGAGGCAAACAGATACACCAGCAGGATGTTGCAATAATTGAGGCATGAGGTGAAGGTGTTCATTAGAGTGGTGACAGTGTCAGAGGAGAGAAGGGGGCATATTCAGATGATGCAAAAGTAAAATTGACAGGCCTTGACAATAGCTTGGATACGGGGAGTGAGAGATAGTGAGGAAGCCAGGATGACACCTAGGTTGTGAGCCTTATGGACTGGAAGGATGATGTTGCCCTCTTCAGTGAAGAGTGTAGGTAGGAGGAGGAAAAGGTTTGGGGGTAAAGTTAATGAGGTTCATTTGGACATATTGGGTTTAAGATAACCTAATGGATATTCCGTTGAAGATGTGAGACTGGAGGTGAGCAGAGAGTTTGGGGTAGAATATGTAGATTTGAGAATTTTTCAGTATAGAGATGGTAATTAAATCAATAGGAGCTGATGAGATCACCAAGTGAAATAGTATAGAGGGAGAAGGCAAGAGGGTTCAGGATAGAACTGAAGCAGGGAAGAGTTAAATGATTTTCCCAAGGTCACTCAGTGAATCAGTGGCAGAACTGGTAAGCCATCGCAGGATCTTTTGGTCCCAAACAAATATACTCACTATTTTATATTGCTTCTTTTAAAATTAATCAACTTTTAAATGTACCAGTCATTCTGTAATTCAATCCTGATTTACAGCTCTAAGATATGCTAAAATAGATGATACAATTGGATGATGTAGCTAAGAAGGAAATATGGAAAATGTTTTAACTAGTGTGAAACTTCTTCATATGAGACATCTGTAGAGAAAAAGAAAACAACAAATTATATGCAGTCTGCAGGCTTAATTAGAAGAGTATGCTTTTACTTTCCCTACTTTGAATCAAGCCTTTTGTCAACAAAAACTCCAAGCCTAACTTTCCTTCAGAACCAGAAGATGGACCACTCAGATCCTGACCAGGGTCCAGATTTACTTAGCCAATTATATTAACTCCACTACAAAAGACAAACAGCCACTGGATTTTCTACTTGAAATATTTTGCTCTTAGGAGTATAGAAAGACAATGGTATGGTAAAAGTACACTGAGCTGGGAATTAGGAGACCTGGGTTTACTTCCAACTTTGCTATGAACAAGAAGCTGTGTGATCTTGTGCAAGTAGCTTTCCTCATCTATAAAATTAAAAAATTGCATTCCTATAAAAGAAAGAGATCGTACTCCTCACCGTCCTGAAAGCATGCTGTATCCCTGTGCCTTTGCTTGTCTTGGGATAAATGGTAAACGGAGATGAAAAGGCAATTTTTGAAAGAGGAAGCACAACTCATAAATAATCACTTGAAACCATCAGAACAATGAAAAATAAAATGTATGGGGCATTACGTTATACCCCCATTAAATTGGCAAAAAATGGCTAAAATTCCAAAATTAATTTGAAAAAATATAAATACAATTTTAAAATTAAATGTTGGTTGTGGGGGAAACAGGTATTTTAATATATTGTTGGTAGCAGTGTCGTCTAATGGAAAGACCTCTGACATTAGAATAGGGAGAAATTTGAATTTGAATCCCATCTCTGACACTAATTAGTTGTGTGATCTTGGACAAATCACTTACCTTTTCTGAGTCTCAGTTTCCCCATTTACAAAACAAAAGTATATTCCTCATCTATGAATAGTTGCTACTTTGGGGAGTTGTGAAGAAAGTACTTTGTAAACTTTAAATTATTGCATAAATGTGATTTTTTTTAACTGCTGGAATTGTAAATAGGTACAATCTTTTTGTAAAAAAATCTGCAATTACAAAATTAGAGTTATGAAATTGATCATGCCTTTTGACCCGTATATAATAAGGCTATAGTGGCTAAGAATGTCATCAGTGCAAATGATGTCAGTACATAAATATTCATAGATGCGTTATTTACAACAACATAAAACTGGAAATAACCTAGATGTCTAACAACTGGAAAAAATGCCTTCACAAATGATATGACAATGTGCTAGATTACTATATTCTTCAAAATGGCAAGCAATTTAAATAAATGTGGAAAAATATGCAAACTTACAAAGTGAAGAAAACACAAAAATAATGTAATGACTATCACTATGTAAAAATAACTTTCTACTTACACAGAAGATACATAGAATGAATAAATTTTTAAAGCTTATATTATTTCTTCTTTAAAGTACATAGATTATATAGTTTCAGTCCTTATTTTATTTGTATTTGTTTATATTGCTTAAAAAAAGTCTGTAATAAGAATATTTATTTAAAAGAGGGGATTGGACTAAATGATCCCTAAAGTTCCTTCCAGTTCTAAAGTTGTATGGTCTAAATTGCCTTTTGTTTTTAAAAGTACTATGTTGGTTGCCACTTTAGTCTGTTTCCTGTGCCCTGAGGACAGAATACCAGGTGTGGCAGCACCAGACTGAAGTTCTTGTTCAGAAATTCCCAGTATATGGGTAAAATATCTAACTTCAGAGTATTGCAGACCGGCAGAAAGCTACAGGACATATTCTATTGTACCACCACCACAAGACCATTCTGGGAATGATTGAAATGAGGGGCAGTCAGCCATTTAAACTAAGTTGGGAGGTTGGCCAGTTGCACACTGGACTTAAGGGGCCCCACAACCCCCATATAACCTATCTTGTTGAGATATCCATGCTAGTTTTCCACTTTATCTGCAATAGTTGGTTATTCCTAATTTTTCTATAATGTACAAGTTTTTTTGATTAACGATAAAGTCAATAATAGCTGACAAAGTACTTTCAAGTTTACAAAATATTTTGCACACATTATCCAGTTTGATCTGTGAGGTCACTACTACAGGCATTATTCCTACTTGATAGATGAGGAAACAGAGTTACAGAGGTTAAATGACTTGCCCATTGTCACATAACTAATTCACATCAGTGGCAGGATTAAAGTTTCTTTAGCAATTAGATCTAAATAAGATAGAGCTACTCATACAGTTGTTATTTACAAAGTGACTTCTGCCACAGGTTTTTAAAGGTGGTGCTTTCCTCGACTTTCCTTTCCTTAGATTAAAAAACACATTTAAACAAAACATAGCAAAGTTTTTCCTCTTATAGATGTAGTGGTTTCATGATCTTTTCCTTCCCTTGGTTCCCCTAAATAACTACTTAATGCTTTAGTCATACAAGATTGCATGATGTTTCAGGTTGATTTACTTCTAAGAATTTGGTAACATTGAGTGTGGCTATTTTAGGACATACATTTCCAACTTCTTGAATTATTGTTCAAAGCAGTTGTGGGGTGGGGTGGGGGGCGATAATAGCCTGCCAGTAGAGACCTTTTCCGTTGTTCACAGTGGGGAAGTGGTGTGGAAGGGAAAAAGAAAAACCCTCACATATATTTGTAAAAATCAAGAAAATCTCAACCTGTATTTACAGTGATATATGCTGTAATCAGAGCTGACAGGCGTAGGCACCGGAGATGCTGAGGAGAAGTGGAATTTTCCTACAGAGGGACTGATGCTGTGGTAATTTTCCTGGCTAATTGACACAGAAAATCATTCCTGTGAATTGTAATTATCCAAGACCCTTAGCTTCTAAAGGTGATGGTCTCAGGGATGTGATGCCCCTATCATCATAATAAGTCTAAATCATTGCATATGTCTTTATCTCCCAATACTTGGTCCATCTGGAAAGGAGTTAAAATACAAATCATGAGGCTTACTTGGTCCTTCTTTGAAAGAGTTCAGAGCACTTTCCAATCACTCTGATCCTAAAGCAGTGATAGAGACCAGACATTTACTCTGTAGAGGAGAAGCATTGAAAAATGATAGTGAATCAGATTCAGGTGATGCAATGGTTAGTTTTGCTGATTTTTTAAAAAAAATTTTTGTTGTTGTTACAAAGGATAGCTTACTGGGTAGGGAAGGAGAGAGGGATATACTTAGAAATGATGGCAATATAAGAGCAAAAGGTATCAGCAAAAAAATTGTAAAATTTAAAAATAAAAAAAAGTGAAAATGCATTGGAGGCAGACCCCACCAACCCTAACTGCCTCTGTCTTGACTACTAGAGTCACCCTCAATCCATTCAAAATCCATCCTTTCTGTTCATTTGTCACGTTTCCATTTCTACATAACTGTTTGTTTATAACTGCTGGTGTGTAGGTTCTCCAACCAAAGATAAAAGTAAACATATCTGCAAAGGAAAACTTAATTATTTGACTAGAGATTAGGTTAAAAAAATAAGACTTTTGTTTTTTCTTTATAAATTTTAAAAGATATTTATTGATATCTTTTTTAATATCACCTAGATTTCCCCTAGGCACATCCCGTAGAAGAATTTTTTTAAAAGAGAAAGAGGAAAAATTTCAGCAAAACTAATCAAAATGTCAACAAAATCGGACATTATATGCAATGTTCCACATCTATGGACCACCTCCCCTCCCAC
>NW_020954575.1:0-10469 GCF_900497805.2 Vombatus ursinus | reverse complement strand
TGAGGCAATTGGGGTTAAGTGACTTGCCCAGAGTCACACAGCTAGTGAGTGTTATGTGTCTGAGGCCGGATTTGAACTCAGGTCCTCCTGACTCCAGGGCCAGTACTCTATCCATTGTGCCACCTAGCTCCCTCTGTTGTTGTTTTTAAAATAAATTTTAGTGATGTCTTTTTTTTTTTTACATGATTGTATTTTCCCCCAGTATCATCCCCACTCCACCCCCTCTTGGAGTTTCATCCCATGTAACAAATAATATTTTTGAAGAAAAAGAGAAAAAAATCAGCAAAACTAATCAATACATTAAAAAATTCTGAAATATGTACAACGTACCACAATCACGTAACTTCCCACCTTTGCAAAAGGATGGGGTGGGAGTATTTTCTTATATCTCTTCTTTAAAGCTATGATTTTTCTTTGTAATTTCGCAACGTTCACTGCTGATTGTTTTGGGTTGTTCTTTCTGCTCACATTGTAGTTATTGTGTATATTGTTTTCTTGTCTATGCTTATTTCATTCTGAATCAGTGCTTGTAAATTATTCTGTGCTTCTCTATATCTATCATATTCATTGTTTCTTACAGCACAGTAATAGTCCATTTTATTCATATATTATACTTTGTTTAGCCATTCCCTAATCAATGAGCATCTATTTTGTTTCCAGTACTTTACTACTACAGAAAGTCTTGCTTTAAATATTTTGGTACGTATGAGGGCTTTCTTTTTACCAATGAAAGACCTCTTTGAGGCATATGTAGTACAATCTCTGAGTCAGACAGTAAAGTTATCTGAGTCACTTTATTTGTATAAATCTCCAAATTGTTTAAAAAAAAAACCCTAATTCACAAATCTATCAGCAATGTGCTAGTGTGCCTGTTTTACCACAATCCCTCCAACACTGACTATTCCCATCTTTAATGTTCTACTAATTGGCTGGGTATGAGGTGAAACCTCAAGGATGTTTTATTGAATTTTGCTTATTATTAGTGATTTGGAGCATTCTTTCATATACAGACCATTCTTGCTTTATGAATTTATACAATATGCAAATTAGACTTTCTTTTACGTAAAGAATTCTAAAAGAAATCCAAATTTTAAAAAAAAACCCTATGTTAACTTTACTGTACAATACTGTGCTCTCTCTCTTGCTTGTCAGCTGTGTACTCCTTGGCCTCCCTCCCCCATCTCCCCCAAAAGCCTCCAAGTTAAAGCAGAAGAACCTTCCACTATCACTGCCATCACCACCACTACTGCCTCTCTGGAATGGGAACTTGGTGAGACCTCCAGCACCGAGACAGAAGACCTTTGCCCCAGCACCACCCACTGGCCTATGTGTCTGGCTTGTCTGTCTTCCATCAAGCAGAGCTTGAGTGCCACGCGTCTGTCCCGGGCCCCATTCCTCTCTTCTCTTGTTTCTGTATCTGGATCCCCTGTGTCTGCCTCCTGGTCTCTTCTTCCTGGGGGTTCCCACTAGTTCAATGGCCCAGCCCCTAGTGTTCCTTCTCCTTCTCTCACTTCTCTATCCCTGGTCTCCCTTGACAGGAGCAACCTCCTTCTTGCCTGCCTGCCTCCCTCCCTTCCCCATGTCAGCCAGAAAATTTGCTTTACATAAAAATCACTACACATAGAAGTCTGCAGAACTGTGAGAACTCTCTGATGTTGTTAAAAGTTTTTAATTCTTTCTTTTTTTAAAAAAAAAACTCTCTGTTCATAAAGTTTGACCACTTTGCTATTTGCGGAATGGCTTTTGCTCTTAAGAATTTCTGATAATTGTCAGTACTTTATATTTAGGATGACAGATGCTTGTCCTAGAAATCTGATACAAAGATATCTGACCCCACCCCCACCCCTCCACCCCCCACCATTTGACTGCTTGCCTTCTTATTCTAAACACACTAAATCTTTAAAATTTATGTTTTAAACATTAATTTTTAAAAATTTTGAATTCCAAATCTCTTGCTCCTATCCTCCCCTCCCCCACCCATCAAGAAGGCAAACAATCTATCAATTATACATGTAAGATCATGCAAAACATATTTCCATATCAGCCATGTTACAAAAAAAATTAAAAAGCAAGAAACATAAAGAAAGTAAAGTATACTTCAGTCTGCACTCAGAGTTTATCAGGTCGCTCTCTGGAGGTGGATAGCATTTTTTATCATTGGTTCTTTGGAACTGTCTTGGATCATTATTTTGATCAGAGTAGCTGTCTTCCACAGTTGATCATTATTCAATATTGCTGTTACTGTGTACAATGTTCCTCTGGTTCCGCTCACTTCACTTTGTTTATGTGCTAATTTGCTTGTGCAAAACGCTGTTCAACCTCAAGTAAGCAAAATTATCTACTTATCTTTTGCAATTGCCATCATCCCTTGGTTGGTTAGGAAGACATCTCAATCATAGTTGTGAAAGGTATAGAATCTGTTTTTCTTTGCATTTTTTGGTATGATCTTTATTAATCAGGTTGTCTCTTCATTTTGAATTTATTATGGAATATGGGGTAAAATGTTGGTGTAAGCCTAATTCCCTTCCCTACTGTGCTTCTAACTTTTCAGACTTCAACACCATGCTGATGCATGGGGATCCTTCCTCTTCCTTCTCAGACCCTTCTATTCTCCTTCCCCTATGTTTCATTTCTCCTTTGTGCATTGTCTTCTCTCATTAGAATGTAAGCTTCCTGAGGGCAGGGATTATCTTTCTTTTTGCTTGTATTTGTATCCTCAGCATTTAACCCAATGCCTGGCACATAGGAAGTACTTTATAAATATGTGCTGCCTTGCTTTTCTGCCATACTCCTTTCCAATTTTCACAGCAGTTCTTGTCGAAAAGGGAGCTCTTTCCTAAATGGTTTACATTTCCAAGTTTATTGAATACTGGGTTATTTTCATTGCAACATTCACTTTTTGATTGTTTTGTGGCTATTTTTAAATTTACATTGTTGTAATTGTATGTGTTGTTTTCCTGTCTCTGTTTACTTCACTTTGCATCAGTCTGTTTTTCTTCTCATATATTAGATTCTCATAGAGAACTCTATTGCCACAGACAAATATTCCTCATTCTGACCTCCTACCCCCATTTCAAAAAGAGGATCACAAAAAGAGAAGGGATACAGTGCCATACATACATTAGATTCTTAATAAACATCTGTTGAGTTTATATTGCTTGCCCATAGATTAATAGTAAATTAGTGGCAAAAACAGGGACCTGGATACTCTGCCCATTCTTTCAAAATGTCAGGATTGACTGCTATATGTACAACATTTCCTTCCTAAATGTTAGGATTGGCTACAAATGAACTTTTAGAACCAGAGGGCAAAATAGAAATTGAAAGAATCCACTGATCTCCTCCTGAAAGAGATCCCCAAAGGACAACTCCTAGGAATAATGTAGCCAAATTCTAGAGTTCCCAGGTCAAGGAGAATATGTTACAAGCAGCCAGAAATACACAATTCAAGTATTGTGGAAACACAATCAGGATAACACAAGATTTAGCAGCTTCTACATTAAGGGACCATAGGGCATATTTCCTCCTTTCTCTTCTGATTCTCTGTTCTCTCCTCATCCTGTCTTTCTCTTCGTTTCTGTTCTCTTTATCTGTTTTCTCATTCTCTTCTATTCTCTTATCTTCTCTGCTCCAATGCCTAATTCATTGATTATAATTATGATGGATTATCCAAAACAAATCCTTTATTTCCAAGGGGTGTATCCAAAGGGAAAACATTTCCTTTCTCTAAGGCTCAGTTCCTTTATTTCTCAAATGCAAGGATTTGGCTATGTTACCTCTAAGCTTTCTACCATCTCCAAAATCTGATGGACATCTACATCAATAGAGAACTGAAATTGATTTGCTTAGACATAGAATATTTCATGATTCTTATTCACATTTTTCTCTAAGTAAGCCCAAGTAGCACCATAGTGAAGCTTGTTTCGATTTCTTATGCAATTTCTTGTCACAAATGAAGGGAATAGAAAGCAATCCCCTTCAAAAGCTTATAATCTTTCTCTTTTACCTATCCAGCAACACCCATGCATCCAAGTTCCTCACCCAGCAAAGCAAAGCCAGTTATTCTGACATGAAACTCCTTTAGTATATATGGAGATCACTAGGAACAAACACTACAGAAGAGGGTAGTTATGTATATAGTCATAGTGCTCACTTTAATTTGGAGTATCTTAATACAATAATCAGACTTGCGCAGTTATCTCTCTCACTCTCTTTATTTTGACTTCAAAACAAATACCAGAACAATTATGCTCAACTCTATTTGTAGCCAAAGAAACTCTGTTTATTCCTTCTAGGTGCCAGTCCATTTCTTTGTTAAAAGAATGTTAGTAGCTGGTCTATAGGTGGTATGATTCTTTGCATTCTCTATTCCTTTTCTACCACTGAAATGATAATACAGAGCTAAAGAAACCTGGATTGCTTTGGAGAAATTAAAAATCTCACTTAATAACTCCCAAGTCTGCTTCTCCAACCCCTGTGTTCCTGCTCTGGGCAACCAAAGTCCTCTTTTTTTTGAAGAAGACATTGTAAAACAAACAAACACAAAAAATACCAAAAAAAAAAAAACCCAGAGCATCTGGGTAGGGGCAAAGGAGCCAAAGTCTGGTTTGTGATGCATGATTATCTAGAATGGAATAACATAGATACATTTAAACCCAAGTTCTCAGGACATCAGAAATTCTTCCACATCATTCAAAGCAGGAATGTTCTATAACAGAGAGAAATGACCATGCCTTAGTATTTGATAGAGCACCAATATGATGTGTAGAGTTTTGTTTTTTTGTTTTTTGTTTTTGTCTTGAGCCAAAGGATTTGATTGATTGCTGCATGTTTTCTTGTACTGGAGAGATTTTATGAACTTTGATAAGGTCTCCTTTTTTGACTCTTTCTGTACTAAAGAGACTATTTTGTTTCTCAGGTTCTTCTCCATTATTTCTTTTGATTAATTGATTCATTCATTTGATAAGGAGAACTTAAACATGTTTTACGTAGCAGACACTGGAGTAGGAATGGTGGATTGCTATAGAAAAAAAAACACTTTCACAGGACCTGTTTTGAAGGAACTTGAATTCTATTTGGAGAAAATATATATATATATATATATATATATTTTCTTTTCTACCACTGAAATGATAATATGGAGCTAAAGAAAACTGGATTGCCTTGGAGAAATTAAAAATCTCACTTAATAACTCCCAAATCTGCTTCTCCAACCCCTGTGTTCCTGCTCTGGGCAACCAGAGCAGTATGTAACTGGGGCATAGTGAAGGGAGAAGGAATGTATCACCTTGTCTTAAGTACTTAAAATAAATTTCTCTGCTTGTTCAACTTGTAGTCAATCATGTAAGGTGCCCTACTCAAAGTTCAAGTACTCTGTTTCCTGTGTTACCTTCTGTGATTCATGGGGTGCAAGTGGAGTGGGGGTTATTCTCAAGAGATAAAGACACCTTTAGAGCAGGAGTGAGAAACTCTAGCCTGAGGGCTCCAGAGGACCTAGAGACTAATAGTATAGAGCCCATGATGTTATCCCAAATTTTGATCAAAGAAAAGTGGCCATGATCTATAAATGATGACAAAAGCTACTTTGCCTTTGCCTTAACACAATGCCCAAACAATTGTTAAAAAAAAAAAACAACAAAAACCAAAAAAACAAAAATGCAAAAACAAACAAACAAAAAAACCCACTAAATTTTACCTTCAGAAGCCATTTACTTTAACCTTTGCCTCAAAGGAAGACTGGCTATCCTATCCTTTATTTGCCAGTCTTCATCCAACCTCTGCACATTATGAGATATTGTGTACAAGGTCAATACAGTTCATCACTTTTTTTTCTTTCTTCACTGAGTCATTCACACCCAAATGCATCTTATAAATGCACCCATTATGTTTCTTCTTCTGTACAGAGCTAGCTGTGTGATTCTGTGACTTGCAGTCTTCCAGGCATCACTGTCCAATCTTAGTGGCTCATCTTAAATAGAGTTGGTGAATGGTCATTGTGAGATAAAGATCCTTGCTTTGATAAATTAGGGAAAAGATCATTTCAGAGAGACTGAATTCTGATGTGGGAAGAAGAGAAAAAGATATATTACAATGGTTCACTTATGAATAATGGTAAAGATTCTAGCTCCAGATATGGTCAACGTAGTATGGAGAATCAGGAAAGGACAATTGTTAGGACATTCCAAGCCAGCATTAGTTTTAATTTCCTCAAGTTCTTGCCTGGCAAATGATGTTGCCATGGAAAAACTATTTCTTCAGAGCAGAGCTTAGAACTAGGATACACAAGACAAATGATCTGCTAAGGCACAACGCTCATACACGGAGTGAGAAATTAGGAAAATGGGCATTCATTTTTGTTAATGCACAAAATCTTGACACTAAAAAAGTTCACCTTCTATGCCATGTGGCTATTTGTTAGGGAATCATTCAAACTTCATATGCTACCATTGAGGCTAAGGCCTTGGATGGATACAAACCCCTTTGCAGGAACTGAGAAATGAAGGAAAAGATAGTTTATCAGAAACCCTACATCTATTGAATCCCAACCAAAAATTCAATGGCTGCAAATGTTTCTGTGCCTCGTGCTTTCTTGTAATAAGAGACATAACAAGGGAGGCTCAAACATCCCTACAAGAAAAGATGACACTTGCAACTCTTGAGAACTGTATTGTTATTACACCATGTTAAAGGAGTATACATAAAGGGGTTGGATATAAGTTGACTTTGATGTAATGATAAAAGAAAATCTAATGAAGTAGGTTAAATGGATCCAAATAAGTGGATTAGTCTGATCTAAGAAAATGTACTAAGAAAGGAGGAGACAGACAAGAGTAAATTACATTACAGGAAAAGATACAAAAACCTATTACAGCAGAGGACAAGAAGGGAGGGGGGTGAGCATTGCTTGAACCTTGCTCTCATCAGATTTAGCTCAAGAAGGGAATAACCTAATCAGTTAGGTATAGAAATCTAACTTGCCATATAGGCAGTAGGAGGGAAAAGATGAAAGAAGAGGGAGGGGGGATAGAAGGGAGGGAAGAAGCAGTAAGGGTAAAGGAGAAGAAAAGGGAAATGGCTAATAGAAGGGAGGAGAGATGGGAGGAGGTGGTGGTCAAAAGCAAAACACTAGTAGGAGGGAAGGAGAAAGGAGAAAGAAAAGCATAAACAGGGGGAAAAAAAGATGGAGAAAAAAACACAGGTAGTGATCATAACTGTGAATGTGAATGGGATGAACTCTCCCATGAAATGGAAGCAGATAGCAGAATGGATTAAAAACCATAATCTTACAATATATTGTTTACAGGAAACACATTTGAAAAAGAGTGACACATACAGGGTAAAGGTAAAAGGCTGTAACAGAATATATTATGCTTCAGCTGAAGTAAAAAAAAGCAGGGGTAGCTATCCTGATCTCAGAAAAAGCAAAAGCAAAAATAGATCTTACCAAAAGAGATAAGGAAGGAAACTACATCCTGCTAAAAGGCACCATAGACAAAGAAGTAACATCATTACTAAACATATATGCACCAAATGGTACAGTATCCAAATTCTTAGAGGAGAAGTTCAGGGAGTTACAGGAAGAAATAGACAGCAAAACTATACTAGTGGGGGACCAGAACCTCCCCCTCTCTGAACTAGATAAATCTAATCATGAAATAAACAAGAAAAAAGTTAAGGAGGTGAATAGAACATTAGAAAAGTTAGGTATGATAAACCTCTGGAGAAAACTGAATGGGGTAGAAAGGAATATACTTTTTTCTCAGTGGTACATGGCACAACCACAAAAATTGACCATGTACTAGGACATAAAAACCTCACAATCCAATGCAGAAAGGCAGAAAAATTAAATGCATCCTTTTCAGATCCTGATTTAATAAAAATCATATGTAATAAAGGGCCATGGAAAGATAGACTAAAACATAATTGGAAACTAAATAATCTAATCTTAAAAAGTGATTGGGTCAAACAACAAATCATAGAAACAATCAATAATTTCATTAAAGAGAATGACAATAATGAGACAACATACCAAAATTTATGGGATGCAGCAAAAGCAGTTCTTAGGGGAAGTTTTATATCTCTAAATGCTTACATAAATAAAATAGAAAAAGAGGAGATCAATGAATTGGGCATACAGTTAAAAAAAACTAGAAAAAGAACAAATTAAAAATCTTCAACTAAACACCAAATTAGAAATATTGAAAACCAAAGTAGAAATTAAGAAAATTGAAATGAAGAAAACTATTGAACTAATAAATAAAACTAAGAGCTGGTTTTATGAAAAAATCAATAAAATAGATAAACTTTTGGTTAATTTAATTTAAAAAAAAGAAAGAAGAAAACCAAATTACTAGTATCAAGAACGAAAAGGGTGAAGCTACCACCATGGAAAAGGAAATTAAAGGAATTATTAGGAATTATTTTGCCCAACTATATGCCAACAATTTGACAATCTTAGTGAAATGGATACATATTTGCAAAATTATAAATTGCCCAGATTAACAGAAGAGGGAGTAAAATACTTAAATAACCCCATCTCAGAAAAAGAAATTGAACAAGTCATTGATGAACTCCCTAAGAAAAAATCTCCAGGGCCAGATGGATTTACATGTGAATCCTATCAGACATTTAAAGAACAATGAATTCCAATACTATATAGACTATTTGGGAAAATAAGTGAAGAAGGAGTCTTACCAAATTCTTTTTATGATACAAATATGGTGCTGATACTTAAACCAGGAAGAGTCAAAACAGAGAAAGAAAATTATAGACCAATTTCTCTAATGAATATAGATGCAAAAATTTTAAACAAAATATTAGAAAATAGATTACAGCAACTTATCACAAGAATAATACACTATGACCAGATAGGATTTATACCAGGAATGCAGGGCTGGTTCAATATCAGGAAAACCATCAGCATAATTGAACTTATCAACACCAAAACTAACAGAAACCACAGGATCATCTCAATAGATGCAGAAAAAGCTTTTGACAAAATACAACACCCATTCCTATTAAAAACACCAGAGAGTATAGAAACAAATGGAGTCTTCCTTTAAATAATAAATAGCATCTATCTAAAACCTTCAGCAAGCATAATATGTAATGGGGACGAGCTAGAAGCATTTCCAATAAGATTGGAGGTGAAACAAGAATGTTCATTATCACCATTGTTATTCAATATCATACTGGAAACATTAGCTATAGCAATAAGAGAAGAAAAAGAAATTAAAGGTATTAGAATAGGCAAAGAAGAAACAAAGCTATCACTCTTTGCAGATGACATGACGATATACTTAGAGAATCCTAGAGAATCAAGCAAAAAACTACTTGAAATAATAAACAACTTTAGCAAAGTTGCAGGCTGTAGAATAAACCCACATAAATCATCAGCATTTCTATATATTATCAACAAAGTCCCACAGCAAGAGATAGAAAGAGAAATTCCATTTAAACTTATTGTAGACATTATAAAATATTTAGGTGTCTACCTCCCGAAACAAACCCAGGAACTCTGTGAACACCATTACATAACACTTTTCACACAAATAAAGTCAAATCTAAATAATTGGAAAAACATCAGTTGCTCATGGGTAGGCCGAGCTAATATAATAAAAATGGCAATTCTACCAAAGCTAATTTATGTATTCAGTGCCATACCAATCAAACTACCAAAAGTTATTTTATAGAGTTAGAAAAAATAATAACAAGATTCATTTGGAAGAGCAAAAGGTCCAGTATATTAAGGGAACTAATGAAAAGAAATGCAGGGGAAGGTGGCTTAGCCATTCCAGATCTCAAATTGCATTATAAAGCAGCAGTCATCAAAACTGTTTGGTACTGGCTAAGAAATAGAGTGGTGGATTAGTGGAATAGGTTAAATATGCAAGACTCAGTAGTCAATGGTTATAGCAGTCTACTATTTGATAAACCCAAAGACCCCAGCTTCTGGGATAAGAACCCACTCTTTAAAAAAAAAAACTGCTGGGAAAACTGGAAAAGAGTATGGCAGAAACTAGGCATAGATCAAAATCTCACACCACATACCAAAATAAAATCAAAATGTGTTCATGATTTAGATATAAAGGCTGATACTATAAGCAAACTGGGAGAGCAAGGAATAGTTTACCTATCAGATCTACAGAGAACAGAAGAATTCATGACCAAACAGGAGATAGAGAACATTACAAAAAGCAAAATAGATCATTTTGATTACATTAAATTGAAAAGTTTTTGCACAAACAAAGCCAATGCAACTAAGATTAAGAGGAAGGTAGAAAATTGGGAAACAATTTTTACAACCAGTCTCTCTGATAAGGGCCTCATTTCTAAAATATATAGAGAATTAAGTTAAATTTATAAGAATACAAGCCATTCCCCAATTGATAAATGGCCAAAGAATATGAAGAGACAGTTCTCAGATGAAGAAATTAAAGCCATCTATGGTCATATGAAAAAATGCTCTA
>NW_020954574.1:89930-192290 GCF_900497805.2 Vombatus ursinus | reverse complement strand
CATGATGAGTTCTGTTTTGGACATGTTTGAGAAGCTGACACCCAATTAGGACTTGTAGACAGTGTCAGTGCTCCCATCTCCCTGCCCTCAGTCTTACCTTCTCTAGATTAAACATTTCCAGTTCTTTCAGATTTATGGGATTTATAGACTAAGGCTAGTCAACAAGGAGATCTCATAGTGTTGATCCTGGAGAAACTGTTTTTAGGTTTCTCTCTGTCTCTTTCTCTCCCTTCCTCCCTCTCTCCCCTTAAATGATAACTATAGATCTGTTATATACATGTATATATGTATACTATCAACAGGAATCACAACATACATATATACATACACATATATATGTGTATATACATACATGTATACACATCTATACATACATACATACATACATAATCCATATATGAATGAACTGTGAATGTGCCCAGCAGCAAACCTACTCCTCCAGGATTAGGAAGTGCTTTGGTGACCCTCTTCCACATAAACCACAGAGAAAATACCAGAATGTCTTATTTGAGAATCACAGAATATTACAATGAAAAACCTAAAATGTCAGTGATCCCACGCAAGTGTGTTACCATGGTAACTACAGAAGGTCCCAGAATATTTCCATCGGATACTTCATTGTTGCTACAGTAACCAAGTAAAGGCCCATAATATCTCACTGAAACAGTCTCCCACCCTCAGCCAGCTTTGGAGTCAGTTTGTATGTTGAAGTTTTTATGCTCTCTCTTTTCATGCTCCTCTTCCATACATCAAAAGAACATAGGATAGTCATCATCTCCCTGACGTCATGGTCCTGTTGGAGGACCAATGGCAAACACAAATAGTAACTGTTTCTCTTTTGGTCAGCATCCCTGAGGGTCTTCCCCTCCCAGTTTTTTTTTTTTTAATTAAAGAGGCCATCCCTTGACTCACTTCTTACAGAGGCCAAGTCTCTGAATGGGTGTTACCTCACTCACAGAGAGAACATGAAAAGACCTTAGCTTAAAAGGGCCAAGGTCTTCCATTGCATCCTGGGCCATCTCCAATCATCCTGATGAATATCTGGCCACTGCACCCAGGTGGCTCTGGAGGAGAAACTGAGGCTGGTGACCTTGCACAGCCCTCCTTCACTCAAATCAAAGTCAATTGCAAGTCATGTCATCATCTCCCTGATATCATCTCCCTTCGTCCTCTTCAGGACGAAGGAGAAACACAATCACAGTAGGAGACCACATAGCAGAAGGAACCATGGTCTTGGAATCAGGGTACCTGCATTTGAATAACAGCTCTGCTACATACTAGTTGTGTGTTGTTGATCGAATCATTTCCCTTCTCTGTGGCACAACTTCTCTATCAATCAAGCGAGAGAGGTGCACTGGATTAGCTCTTAAAAATCTCACACTTCTCAACCTATAATCCTAAAATCTGGCTTTAGAGGGCCAAATAAAGACCAACGCATAGGTGTTTCAGTAAATTAGATTTCTCTTCTATATAAGAAAGAATTTCCTAATAACTAAAGCTAATAATGTAATGGATCTCCTTAAGAGTAAGTGAACTCCCCATTATTAAAAATAATAATGGATTGTATTTACATAGTATTTTATCATTTACAAGTATCTTTACAAATTATAGCAGTCCTGTGTGACCCTCTTTTCAGAGAAACTATAGAGGAAAGACCTAAACTAGGTGAGAAACTAAGCTAGATAACCTTTAAAATTTCTTCTATTCCATATGGATTGTCAGACTTGGTTAATGTGTTGGTTAGTTTTGCTGAACTGCTTTTCTCTTTTTTTATTGTTTGTTCTAATGGATGAGTCTTTGGCTGTGGGAGGTATATTTCAGGAAATGAAAGTGATATAAAACAAAAGACATACTTGTTTTTTGGTTTTTTTTTTTAAAGAAAATAAAGTTTCTTCCAACTCAGAACATCTGTAATTCCCTATCTGGCAAAAGACAATCCTTTGCTAAGTAAGAAGCTGGGACACAATAGCATAATTAGGGAAGGGTTCATGAACCACAAATTCTCCAAAGAACTTTAAGTAGTGGATGGGTTTTATACAGGCAGCCATTCTGAGGCACTCAAGTGGGAGACATAGGGGAAGTAGGGTCAGGCTCCTAGACCTAGCCTTTGGAGGTCATTTGCCCACAGGATTCTTCATCGGAAAGAAATCAGGAAATGGGTCAAATGTCTGAATGGTACAGTTCAGAAGGAAAATTGTCTAAAGGTCATATTATTTCTATCACTTTGGAGTTAGGTAAGGCTATCTCTAGTTCAAGTTCCTCAGCAACTCCACAATGACTCAAGAGATTCCTGTCCTCTCAGAAGCTAGAGATGCCCCTGGGGTGGAGGGAGTGTGACATCCTGGTACCTTACCCTGAAGAGACATTGTTAGGGTGAATGTCTCACGGTCTCATGAGAACTCTGTTTAGGGAACTTTCCCATGGGAGTTCTAGCTTCTATCAGTAGAAGCTGAGGGTCACAACATAGTTGCGTGGCAAAAATAAGGAAGTCTCTCAGGACCTCTCCTTTGCTGACATGCAGCTCCCACAGTTGGTTTGGCTCTCCTCTCACTGGGAGATGAGTCCTGACACGAGCTCCAGCAGACCTGATGTTTGGCTATCACAGGGGGATCACGCTTTGAACATGCATCACTAGGGCCATAAAAGTCAGGTAACTGCACTCAATAAACAGAGCTTCTGCCACCTTGCTGTCTCCCGCCTCATCCATGCGTCTCGGGGTTACAGAGCATTGAGCTGGTCTCATGCTCATCACTGCAGCGGCCGCGTCAGACATTACACAAAGTCTCCTATTTCCATTTATAGAATGAAAAATATTCATCTCTAATGCCTGCTCTTCACCACATTCCACAACCCACAAGTAACCAGCAGGGTTCACTCTCTGGCCATGATGCTCACTGGCTCTCCATTATCTTACGTCTTTTTCCCATTCAGATCTCAGTGCAAGAATCAACTCATTAATACATATCTTCTGTGGGACTGGCTCCCACTGTCACTTTATCTGATTTAGAAGAGTTGCTGTGGTACCCAGATTCAGGGTCTCATGAATCCTCAAAGGTCCTAGATAACACTTGGTAAGTTACTTCCTGAAATAGCAAAAATTATGATTTCCAGGTGGGTCCCTTGGGGTTCCTTTAGTCTCCATAGGCTTTCAGGAGCTTGTTAATGGGGAACTTTCTCCTGTTCTTTCCTCAGAATGTGAGGGTCATGAAGGGTACTGCTGCCTCCTCCATAGGCCCAGTCCTAGGATCCGAGTACGTATCTGCTTGGTGTTAATGCCATACACTAGTGGGTTAAGAACAGGGGGCACAAGGAGGTAGAGGTTGGCAAGAATGATGTGTGCATGTGGGGGCACATGACGGCCAAAGCGGTGGGTGAAAAAGGAGAAGAAGGCAGGTATATAGAAGACAAGAATGACACAGACATGGGCTCCACAGGTGCTGAATGCTCGAAGCTGGGCATCCTGGGAAGGCAGGCACAGCACAGCATGGAGAATGAGAACATAGGAGGCTGCGATGAGCACCACATCCATTCCTGTGACTGAGAGTGCCACAGTGAGTCCATAGATGGTATTAGGCTTAATGCTGGTGCAGGCTAACTTAGCAATGCCCATGTGCTCACAGTAAGTATGGGCAAGGATGTGGCGCCCACAGAAAGGGAGGCGCTTAATGAGTATAATAAAAAGGAAGACAAAGAGAAGGCCCCGGGCAACACATGCTGCCCCAATCTTCCCAATGACAGTGGCATTGAGAATGGATGTGTAATACAGTGGGTGACAGATAGCTATATAGCGGTCAAAAGCCATGGCTAACAGGATTGCTGATTCAGTGGCAAAGACAGCATGGACAAAGAACATCTGGGTAAGGCAGCCATGAAAGGAGATAGTGTGGGCATCGAGCCAGAAGATGGCCAGCATCTTGGGCAGTGTGGTGGAGCACAGAACCAGATCTGTGACAGAGAGCAGGCAGAGGAAGAGGTACATGGGCTCATGTAGAGCCTTGTCTGTCATAATGATAAAAAGGATGGTGCCATTACCTGCAAGGGCAAAGATATACATGGAGCAAAAGGGAATGGAGATCCAGATGTGTTGGTCCTGCATGCCTGGGATGCCCAACAGGATGAAGGTGGATGGGTGAAAGGCAGTGCCATTGGAGACAGACGCAGTGAGCATTATGGGATGGTATACAGAATACTTCTCTTCTTCCTGATCCAGATAAAACAAAAGAAGATGGTTGGCAAAGAGAAATAAAGGGGAAGAGAGGAGAATCTTGCAGCAGACTAAAGAAATCACTCTCCCTCTACTCTTTTTAAATTAATTTTATTTTTTTTATTTTTTTAAGTTTATTTTTTAATCAACACATATATGTCTTCTCTCTTTCCCCTTCCCTACTCAACTGAGGAAGAATAAAAGAAAAACAAAAGGACCACCCATGACCCTCATCTCCATCCTACCTACAATAATGTCTCTACTAGCAGATAATGAAAAACACCTACCCTCAAAAAGAAAAATCTGATTTCCTCCAGAAAACCTATTTAGATTGATCAGACAAGAGTCTAAATCTTCATTGGTCTTTCCATTCTAAATTGTTATAATTTGTGATCCTTACCCCTGTTCTGCCCTCCTCCCAGCATGTATCTGACAATAGTATTTCACTCTGGTTTCTTTATTCATCTGTGAGGGCAGATAGAAACCAGATTTGTGGAACTGTCTCCAAAGAGACTTCATTCCAGTGGCCCCCTCCCCCCCACCAAAGATGTTCATTAAAACAGAACTTGGGAGTGGGGCCCATTACTTGCCAGGAAATGAGTCAAGTAAAGAGGGGTAGCAGATAGAGGTGTGTGTCCAAACAGTGACAATAGGGGATACAAGGAGTTGGAGGAGGAAGTTTGGGATTTATCTTCAGAGACAATAAAAGAGCCCTTATTTGTGGTACTTCCAGGGGGAGGGAAAAGAAACAGTCTTTCCTTAGGAGTTAATGTTCCTACCATGTGATTCCAATACTGGGTACAAGGATGGTCATCCGTACTACCTCTACATTTCTAGGATTTTGTGGTTTCTAAAGTTCTGTGACTCTACTTGTGCATTAATTACCCGGATACATTGCCATCTCATGTGGCAAACCTTGTGTGTGATCCTTGATGGGGCCAGCAAACCCATGTTAATAGTCATTAATTTATGTGTCAGTTCTGTAAAGCCAGGAAGATGCCCTTGTAGGCAGCTAGGTGGTACAATGGTTAGAGTGCTAGGCATGGAGTCAGAAAGACTTGAGTTCAAATCTGGCCTTAGACATTTACTAGTTGTATGATCTCAGGCAGATTATTTAACCTCTGTTTGTCTCAGTTTTCTCAACTATAAAACACGCAGAATAATAGCACCTGCCTCCCAGGGTTGTCGTAAAGATCAAATGAGATATTTGTAAAATGCTTAGCCCAGTGCCTAGAACATATTAGGTGCTTAATAAATGCTTATTTCCTTCCTTCCTATCCTGTACTAAACACCCAGAAATGACTGAAGGAGTACAGAGATTAGGAAGCTGACTACCTGGTAAGGAACAAGAAGAAGATTCTCTGGCCCCCACTATCTTCCTGAGCTAAACGGTACAGTTGATAAAGCACTGGGGCTAGAGTCAGGAAGACCTGAATTCAAATCTTGCCTCAGACTCTTACTAGCTCTGTGACTCTAGGTGAGTCACTGAAGCTCTGCCTCATTTTCCTCAACTACACAATAATTCCTAAGGTTATTGTGAAGCTCAGATGAGATAATATTGGTAAAGTATTTGGCATAGTGCCTGGCACATAGTGGATACTTAATAAATTACTGTTTCTTTCTTCCCTCCCTCCTTCACTTCCTTCCTTCCTTCCTTCCTTCCTTCCTTCCTTCCTTTCTTCTACATTGCCACAGGGTCTCCAATTCTCCCAATAGTCACTTCCAAATTTAAATTTCTGATCCTATGATCCTTTTCATTAAAGCACCGAAAGCCCTTCTTTAATGGCAGAGATGTTGGGTCAAGGACAATGCCAAATTAAACCATTAACACAGAGGGATTACATAATTATTTGATGTGCCCCTGGAAAGCAGCACTAAGATTAGTAAAAGGCAGTCTGTAGGATAAACAGACAGATCTGGAAAGAACCTTACAGATTGTCTCATTTAGTCCCTTCATTTTAGGAAAAAGAAGCTCAGAAAGACAGACTTTCCCAAGGTCACTTAGGTTAGACAATTGAGAGCTGGGATTTGAACCAAGGTCCTTTGACTCTGGATGTAGTGTTCATTCACCTACATCACACTGCCTCTCAATATAAGAAGCAGCTTTCTAATAATTAGAGCTGTCCAGTCATGAAATGGACTGACTGCTTTGGTAAGTGGTGAGTTCCCTGTCACTTAAGATGTTCAAGCAGAGACTAGAAACTCACCTCTGAATGCTATCCAGAGGATTTCTGCACTCTCCAGGGTCACCATTGATACCCTAGTCATTCAAACCAAAGACTTTTTCCCATATTCATCCTTCTTGGCTTTTGAAGCATTGGGCATTATAGACTAACCCTTCTTTCTAGACAACCTCAGCTCGCTCGGTTCCTATGCTCTCACTCTCATGGTGTTCCTATTATTCTAACTGTACCTCTTTCTCCTTTGCCACTTCTTCTTCCAGACTTGTGTCCCTGACCCTCCTTGTTTCTGTCTCCTGACAATTTAATTCTTTCCCACGGTTTCAACTATAACCCGAAGCAGATAATTTCTATATCGCTTACTGTAACCACGAACTGTTTCCTAAAGTTCATATCTGTCCCCAACTGCATACATCTATAATTGCATCAGCTCAGACTCAGTATCTCCAAAACAAAGATCATAATTTTGCTTCCTCAGCAGGTTTCTCTTTCTGATATCATCCCTTTTTTATACCAGGGATACTACTGTTCAAAACCCAGCTCCTGTTTTTGAAACACTGGTGTTAGCTGTGATCCTTCTTCCCCTTCCCCCATCCTCTCATATCCAATGAGTCTTTTGAATTACCACGTCTGGCTCTTGGAGATAAATCTCTTATCTATTCCCATTTCCATTCCTACTATCCTAATACAAACATAAGTAGAGTACTGTAATGGTTTCCTAACAGTTTTTTCCTACCTCCATCTCTTCTACCATCCCCATTCATCCTTCACTGACAGATTAATCTTCCTATTAAATTTCCTTTAACAGATGTTCTGATGCTAGCTTACCTTTCCATCCTTAGGTCACACTACTCCCCTTTCTGTGCTCTACTTCCTAAAGTGTAATAAAGTGCTGGGTCTGGAGTCAGGAAGACATCTTCTTGAGTTCAAATCTGGCCTCAGATACTTACTAACTGTATGACTCTGGGCAAGTCAATTGACCCTGTTTGCCTCAGTTTCCTCATCTGTAAAATGAGCTGAAGAAGGAAATGGCAAACCACTCTAGTATTTTCGCCAAGAAAACCCCAAATGGCATCACAAAAAGTCAGACGACTGAAAAATGGCCAAACATCTACAGAATATAGCATTTTAAGGTTTGCAAAGCACTTTGAATACATTATCTCCTTTTGATCCTTTGTAAAGTGCCTTTATTAACCCCATTTTAAATATGACAAAACAAGTTCAGAGAAAAACAGTGATTTGTCCACTATTGTGTAGATATTAGGTGTAGGCAGTAGAATTCAAACTCCAGTCTTCTTGACTTCAAGTTCAAAACTCTAAATACTATGCAAACTGCCCCTAAATAATACTTCCTGCATTTTCCTATCTCTAAGCCTTTGGTCTATGTATCTGAACTACTTTCTCACTACTACCTCTGCCTACTGAAATCCAACCTAATTTTAAAGACTCCCTTGTTCATACAGTTAGAGCTGCTCCTTCTCCCCTTAGACTTTATAATACAGTATTTTGTGTCTCTTGTACACTTATTATTCCATTGCATGATGGTTATTGATGTATGTGTTAATTCTCTTTGCTAGTTTGTAAACTCCATGAATGAAGACACTTCGTCTTATTTATCTTTGTATCAGTCCAAGTGTCTTGAATATAGTTGGTATAAGTATCATAAATATCTAAGCACAAATAAATGTTTATTGCATTAAAATAAATCTCATTTTCTTTCTTGCACTTATTTCATTAAAATGAATGCAAAATGCCTGCCTTTGAATGAGAACATCCCTTAATCTTCCCAAATGTCAAGGACTCTATGAAAAGAAAATTTTCCTGCTGCTTATTTCATTCATTCCATCTCAGTCATGAAGCTGTTCCAGGGAGTTAATCTAAATTTTTCACACATTACATGGAGACTGTTTCCTCTCTTTTTAGGGGAAGATGGGCAGAGCACAACTCAAAATCATGTCACATTACATAACAGTGTAACTCACCCACTCCTTGACAGAGATCCTCTTAGAGGTTAGAGAGATACTGGGAGTGTCACTGGATGGACATGCAGAGTATCTGAAAGGGTATAGGGGAGGAAGCAGATGTTGTCCACACTCTCCATGATCCAGACTGTACCATTGTAAGACAGACAGTATCTTGGGCACAGCAGCTAGGGATGTACAGCTGTAGCCTTTGTGTGGGTTGGGAGATGGGGTCCTGGGAAGGAAGGGAGGGCTTCAATTAAGAATTAAAATAGAAGCTCAGGTGCCATAAAACATAAAGAAGAAAAGGCTGCAGGGACTTAGGACTCCTCTCTGGCTGATTCAGTCAAATGAGTGCTGGACTGCAAAACCACACCTGAGTTTTTAGTCCCAGCTCTATCACTAATGAGCTATGTGACATCAGAAAAGCCACCTCCCTTCTCTGACCCACTCAATTTCCTCCTCTTTTGAAAGGGGACAATAATCTGGTCTCTACCTTCCTCAAAAGGCTGTTTCAACCATCACCAGATCATGATTGTAAAAGGCTTAGAAAGTATAATCTGTGGTATAAATGGAAAGAAGTATTATCTTGGATCAATTCAGTTCATCAAAAGAGCTGCAATTTCATTCATTTCAATACAGTGGTCACTGTAGCCTATTAAAATCTCTTTACATCTTAGTAGATAGGGTTTTTCATGAGCTACTGTGACCAAAGGAATTCATTATCTGGTGGCCAGCCTTCTGCTCATGAGCCTTCTTTATTTAACTAGGCTGGATATTAGACAACAGATGCCCGGCGTGTTCCCAGGTCCATACCTGAGCCCTATCTTGCTTAATAGCACCTGCTAGAGTCTTTAAAATCTGAGAGGGCAGGAAGCATGTATTATCTAAAAATTGTTGCTTTCCTAACCCCTAGAACATCACAATGTACATAGTAAGCACTAGATAAATGTTGATTTATGGTGATCTTTTGGCATAAACTTCAAGAACCCAGGCATACTTACGCCACAATGAAGCATCAGAGGAAGAATTTAGAGGAGCACTAATCTGATTATTGTTATTATAATAAAGGTTTCTCTGAAGGGGGTGAGGGTAGGGCTTCCTGACCCTCATTTTCCACCTGTACATTTGACATAGCAAGATCCAGGGATTTCTGGTGCAGCAAGAAAGATTCAGGTAAGAAGCAAAAAATGACTTACTGTTGTTGAAAGTCGTAAGACACTGAAATATGGATCAGGACACCATTTCCTTTTCCCAATGACTTGAGAAATTCAAAAGACTCCTGTCTGTCTTGGGGATGAAGAGATAGTTAAGACAACCTCCAGAGAGGTCTTTGCCTGGGGAGAGGAAGCCAAGATCACTGCTCACAGTAATGCCTCTACTGGACTTCTCTCCCCAGACCCCACCACTTGGGCCTTCTTCAGAGGATAGTTCTGGCCCCTTTTCTTCCCTGTGACATACCTCTCAGCCCACACTACTGGCCACTCACTCACCCTAGCTTGAGGCCAGAGCAAAGACCAGGGCAAATGCAGTTCTAGGGGTTAAGATTCAGTCAGCTTTATCCTAGATCTCTGGGGACAGCTAGGGAGTAGGGAATAAATTGAACACAGACACTAGGGCCTAGGGGACAGTGGCAATGTTCGTCCTCCCAGCTGCTAAAAGCAAAACTGGGATTTGGAGAGCTGCCCCCTTTCACCCAAGTCACACCCGACTGAACTCTTAGAATTTTTTCATTTGGAAGGCCTGGACTCCAGGACCAAGCATTACTTTAAAAAAATATCAAGGGTATTATTAGCCAGGGGCCAGGATCAGGAGCCTTGCTTTGTGCTGGGAGACTGAGTGCTAGTTTTGGAAGATTCCCTTCTCTCACTCCATTCTCATCATCAAGGACTTCCCCAGGGAGCAGGAGTCTCTAGGGGTCAGACTATCCAGTCTCATATTTCTAGGATGGTAAGAAGGAAGAGAAAGGAAAAAAAATACACTTCAATCCACACTCTGAATTTATCACTTCTCTATCTGGAGGTGGCAAGAGGCTTCATCATGAGTCCTCTGGAATTGTGGTCGATCATTGTGTTGATCAGAATTCTTAAGTCTTTCAGGATTGTCTTTAAAATACTGTTTTTACTGTATACATTCTCCTCCTAATTCTCACTTCACTTCACTTCACTTAACATTAGTTCATACAAATCTTCCCACTTTGTTCTGAAACGACCCCTTTCATAATTTCTTACAACACAATAGTATTCTATTAATTTCATAAACAATAATTTGGTTAGCCATTAGTCAAACGATGGGCAACCCCCCAGTTTCTACTTCTTTACTGCTATAAACATTTTTGTTTTGCATATGACATTTTCAAGACACTGCTCTCTACTGGTTCTCCTTCTATCCATCTGAGCTATCCTTTGCTGGATTTCCATCCAGGTAATGCCTACTAACAGTAGGTGACCCCTAGGGCTTTGTGCTAAGCTGTCTTCTCCCTCTATATTATTTTACTTAGTGATTCCATCAGTTTCCACGGATTCAATTATCATCTCAATATTGATGATTCTTAGATCCATTTATCTAGCCCTCATCTCTCTGCTGTCTCCAGTTTTATATCTCTAACTCCCTATTGGACATCTCAAACCAGATTTCCAAAAGACATAATAATCACATGTCCAAAATAAACCTGCTGTTTCCTACTTCCTCCCCCCCACAACTCTCCCAGCTTCCTAACTGCACTATTCATTGTTGGGGGTACCACCATCCTCCCAATCAATCAGGCTGGTAACTTAAGTGTCATCTTCAACTCCTCATTCTCTCTCACTCTCCACCATATCCAATATGTTGCCAAGGTCTGTTGATTTCACCTTTGTACTATTTCCATATATATTCCCTTTCCCTTGATACTACCACCATCCTGGTGTAGGCCCTCATCACCAAATACCTGGATTATTGCAATAGCCTTCTGGCTATGGCTCTCTGTCACTAGTCTCTCTCCAACTCAGTCAATCCTTCACTCAGTTAGTAAATTGATCTTCCCTAAAGCATAGATCTGATCATGTCACTCCCCTACTCAATAAACTCCAGAAGCCCCATAACAACCCTATGATCAAATAGAATATTTCCTGTTTGGCACTTAAAAGCCTTCATAATATGACCCATCCCAATTTTCCAGTCTTCCTACAAGCTACTCACCCACATACACTTTGCGATCCAGTTAAGCCAGCTTCATTGCAATTCCTCAAACACAAAACTCCACCTCTTGCCTTAGGGCATTTTTACAGACTGTACCTCATGCCTGAAATTCTCTTCCCATTTCCAAATCCTGGTTTCCCTGGCTTCCTTCAAGTTCCAGCTAATGTCCCACTTTTTACAACTTTTCCTGATACCCTTAATTCAAATGTCTTTCTTCTGTGGATTATCTCCAATTTTTCCTATATATTGATTATATATAGTTGTCCCCATGTTGTCTCCCCCACTGGATTGGGAGCTCCTGTAGAAGAGGAACTGTCTTCTGCTTTTCATTATATTCCTATAGCTTTCCACAGTGGCCCATATTAGGTACTTAATAAATGTTTGTTGACTGATTGTAGGGCAGGTGACACCGACTATGCCAAGTGTAGGGACACAGAAAACAATACGGGGGCACCACAGGCACAGGAGGAACCACTGGAGGTTTTGGGCTCCAGTCTCTAGCAGGTTCACTTTTCTTTTGCTTTTTGGTGAGGCAATCAGGGTTAAGTGACTTGTCCAGGGTCACACAGCTAGTGTCATGTGTCTGAGACTGGATTTGAACTCAGGTCCTTCTCACTCCAAGGCCAGAGCTCTATCCACTGCACTATCTAGCTTCCCCTAGCAGGTTCATTCTTGATCTGGGCAGCCAGAAGGACAGGAAGACAGCTTCAGAGGGGCTAAATAATATACTTTATTCTTGTGTTTCTCTATCTCAATGGCGTTGCTGATGATGGGAGCACCAACTCCTACAGCATCCCACAATTACTCTTCTTGCAAGGTCCGGTGGGAATCATAGGAGCACAACTCCTTCATGTTCCCTTAAATCTTGATGGGGGCCATTCGAGATAAGCACACACATTCACAAATCCCCCCAAGCCTTGATGGGGGCCAATCAAGGCAGAAACACATGCATTTCCATGTGCATTCCCCAAATCCCTACTTACTGACCAGTGCTCACCTGATTTATAAGGGAGCAAACAAAGAAGGCAATTTGCCAGCAATAGCCTCACAACTTTACCTTAAATCCAGTAATACCATGCTGACTAAGCACAGTGTAAGTGCAGTAGATTATTTACAATTAAACTCAAACGTTTAAATTATCTCATCCCTATATCTCACTGTGCTGTCACAGTAGAAACTGTTTATAATGTGAAAACCTGAGAACTAGAGATTGTTTTGGCCATAGATCCTGGGAACTATTATCTAAAAAAGAATTAACAAGATCCACCTTACTTACACTGATATTTCTCACCTTCACAGGTTGTGAGGTGGAGGGGACCCTGTAATGAGATGTGAGGACGATGTTTGGACAAAAATAGCGTGTTTTGTCTATAAAAGGGGCCTGGGGGGAGGACTGGGATCTCTTTGCCTTGTTAGCAGTTTCCCCCTCCCTTCATCTCAACAGCACCCTACCTCCTAATTGCTTTCCCAGGACCCTTTTCTTTATCCAGGGCTCTGCCTCAGATTCATTCATTCACTCATTCATTAATTCTTTTAAAAATGTCAAATTCTATGCTATGAGCTGGGAATGTAAAGACAAAAAACAAAGTCTGATCTTTTTTTCCCTCTTGTGGCCTTCACAGACCTCTTACTCTTACTTCCTCTCGGCCCTGGGGAGAGAAGGGCTGTACTTCAGGCCTCATACCTGAGAACAGTTTGGTCAGAGTGCTATGAGTTCTAGCTCTGGGTTAAGGAAGGTGGACCTTTAAATTAACAAAATCATAGGGAAGGTCAGGATTAAAGCATCTGGGAGTGGGGATGTGTTTACTACTCTAGCTTTCCCAGCTGGCTTCTCCACCCTTTCATTGTCTTCCTGCTCAGACTTACTTTCAGTTCCCCCTAATGATTTTTGGGTGTGGTGTCTTGGGCTCTTTCTTGGCACCCCAAGTTTTGCCCCTCTGGTTTAGATACCACCAGATACACTGAAAGACCTACTGAGGGCCTGAAGGACCCAAGTCATTTTGAATCATGAGAAGGTAAGTGCTGCTTTTTTCCCCCTGTCCTCATCTTTAGTATTCCATGGTTTTTTTCCTTTATTTCTTTTTCTCTTCCCCTCCAATCTCTCCCTCCTTTAACTTATTATCTTCCTTTTCCAAGTTTCTCCCTTCCTTCCTCCCCCACTTCTTCTGGTCCCCGCCAGAAGCTCTGACCCAGCCTCTGTTACTCTTAGATTAAACCCTTTCCTATCTCTTGCCATCATCCCCTTTCCTCCATTCACCCACTTTGAATTAAAATAAAACCCCAAACAATGGGGCACCCTGAGGTGAATGCTTTCTGGGCAGGAACCTGGCTACAGCATCCTGGCTTGGTGTGGGAGGTGGAAGTTCTTGAGAACTTGAGCTGAGGCAACCAATGGTGCTGCTATTTCAGCGTCACAGAATTCTCAGTGTGTTCAATCACAGCCTTAGCTGTGATTCTGTCCCCTCTCAGGGAAGAATTTCATGTACTTGTATCCCAGCACTGAGCCTTAATGAAAGACATTCTCAGAATCATAGGAGAGGAAGAGGGAGAAGGTCTTTAATGCAGTGTTGCGAATGTAGCTGTACCTCTGATTATGGACTAAAAACAGGGGTGGGCCTGGTAAATGTTTAGGGCACATTTTAAAATCTAATCTGCATTATTAACATTTCCTCCAACACTTTCCTAAGTCTAGACAAACAACAAAACAATAAATCAAGCCTTGATCTGTAGCTCTGATTTTGAGGTGGAAATGCTCATACTGAGCATTTAATAATCAACTTGATAGAGCCAGTTCAAGCTGGTTCAAAAACACCTCTGCCTGAAAGCCTATTTGCTTACAACTCTTGTTGCTGTTTGTCCTTCGTTCTTGAAGAGGACCATGACATCAGGAAGGCAATGTCATGACTATTACTTACACAAATACAGAGCATCTGATTCTTGTTTCCCTGGCTTCCTTCAAGATTTGGCTCAAATCCCACCTACTGCAGGAGGCTTTTCCCAACCTGATCCCCATTCTTGAGCCCATCCCCAGCCCCACTTCCAGTGCTTTCTCTCTGAGATAACCTTTTACTCAAATGCACATATGTATGTGCATGTACATATGTGCATGTATGTGTGTATATATGAGAACATGTGGGGGTCACAGAGAATTGGGCACAACTGAAACGACTGAACAACAAAAGTAATACACTGGACCTCACTCAAGAAACTTCATTGGCTACCAGATGCCTACTATATCATCAGTTCCAAACTCTTTATTTAGGACCCTCCCTAATTTGACACCCGTACAAATCAGTTGCTCTGTGAAGATTTAGACTTTGCTGAATTGAGTCACAATTGAGCAACAACTTCTCTCAACTAAACCAGTCAAGTACTGCTAAAGAAGCCTACATTTTATTCAGGACTTGAGTTTGTATCCTGGCTCGCTTACTTATTATGTGACCTCCTGCAAGTCATTTAGCTTTTCAGGTCTGAGTTTCTTCACCTATAAAATGGAGGTGGAATGGACTGGATGAACTTTAAGGTCCCTTCCAAATCAAAATCTATGACCTTTGTATTTGACTTTACATTTTTCATCTTTCATGAATTTTTATTTCCAGTGTGGGGCACCAACCCCTACTTCCCCTTTGCCCCCCATTCAGAAACCTTCTGCATTTGATCCTTCTTTACAAGTTCCTTCCCTTTCTTTGCTGCTGCCTAAAAATCGTTGTGCTCTCTTTGAGTACCTACTTCTGTTTTCCCACTTCTGCTCCCTGCCATTACACAATACAGACCACAGGAGTGTGTGTTTTTTTTAAGTTTATTTACAAAAGAAAAGAGAATGCATAGATATGGAAGTAATGCACCAGTCATTAGAATTCTTTAAAACATTTATTTTTTTTTGTATTTACATCATCTTTATTTCCAAATATCTCCCTTCATTCTTCTATCCCAAGAAAGATATACCTTGTAACAAAGAAGAGGGTAGTAGGGGAAGTAACTGGGCAAAACTAACCAACACAATAACTGAGTCTGATGGCACATGCAATATTCTGAAAAACATTTCCCTACTTCTTCAAAGAAAAGATTGGAGTTTTCTCCTGTCTTCTTCAGGAATCATTAGAATTCTAAGTATTTATAATCACCACTCCCAATAACCCTCTTCCTATACTTTTCCATTTTCCAGTCAGTGTTTTAAAAAGTTATCTACACCCAGTGCCTCCACTTAACTTCCTCTCCTCTCACTCTCTTATAAACCTTATGCAATCTGACTTCTAACCTAATCACTAAATTGAAACTGCTCTCTCCAAAGTTACCTTGATCTCTTAATTGTGAAATCTCATGGACTTGTCTCAATCTCCATTCTTCTTGACCTCTATGAAGCATCTAACACTTTTGATCACCCTCTCCACTTGGATCCTCACTCTGTCCTTCCGGGGTTTTCCTGATCCATCATTCTCTTGAGGACATAGCCTCCTTGGTGACCCTCTCCACGCATTTCTCTCCTTCCCCACAGTGGCTGAGTGGAGGAGTTGAAATATTCCTTGCTTCCAGTTGCCACTTCTAATTCTCTCCTTACTACCACCACTTGGTAACTTCTCCTTCAAGGCTCACTCAATCCACATCTACCAACTAATCAAAATTCTGCTAGCTGTTGACTACCAACGTCCAGGACACTTCCTTCTATCCTCAATAAGTTCAGTGCCTGCCTGGCAGTCTTTCATTCCCAACTCCTGCCCTCATACCAGGGAATGTTAACATACAGATTAATACTCCCTAAAACACCCTTGTTGTTCAATTGTTTCAGTCGTGTCTGACTTCATGACCCCATTTGAAGTTTTCTTGGCAAAAACGTTGGAGTGGTTTGCCATTTCCTTCTCCAGCTCATTTGACAGATGAGGAACTGAGGCAAACAGGGTTAAGGGATTTGCCCAGGGTCACACAGCTAGTAAGTATGAAGCCAGATTTGAACTGATGAAGATGAGTCCCTGACTTTAGGCCCAGCACTCTATCCACTGTTCCACCTAGCTGACTTCAAACACCCTTGTCATTCCCAGTAACTCAACTTGCTATTTCCTATGATTTACTTCTCTACCCCACCTCAGCTACACAGAGAGATGGTCATACTTTTGATCTTACCATCACCCACAAATGCCCCATACTTCCATATTCATAAACTCTGAAATTCCCTTATGTGTTCAAATCAAAATGGATTTGTCAATCCACTTCTCTTCTTTGTAAACCTAAATCCCATTCTTCATCCTCACTAAGACTTCTAATTGCTCCTCAGTTCTTTCTCCAGCTATCATTTCTGCATTGGTTGCATTCTCCTCCCTTCTCCATCATGACCCACTGGAGAACCAGTTCACTCTATACTATCCTCTTCTCTTAAATACCTGGCCCCTTTTACTATTTCCAGTCTTGTCCTACTAAGCCCCATCTACTACCTTTGTCCCTATTTACATGCAGCTGAACTAAGCTGGATAAAATGACAAAACTCTCCTGGCTGGGAGTACTAAGAATTTATGATACATAATCTGAACTGGGTCCTCACTGATGCAAGGTAATACTTTTATGACCCACTAATTGATTCACTAACCAATTTACCACAACAGCTTTTCTAAACTTTTTATCCCTCCTCAAACAACCCATGGCTCCCTCCTCATCCCTTGCCATGCTCTCAGCTAAGGACCTTGCCTCACATTTCACTGAAAAAATTGAGACCATTCACTGAGAGTTCCCTCTTCCCTCCCCTCATCTTACATCATTCATAGTACTTCTGCCACTATCTCTACCTTCATTCATCTCATATGAAAATGTAGCCCCTTCTCCTTGCCAAAGCAAACCCCTCTACATGTAGAAATGAATCCTTTCTATCCCACATTCTCCAGCACAATGCCCTCTCAACCATCTTGCTTTCTTATTTATCTTCAATCTTCAATCTTCTCCCCATCTGCCTGCTTCCCTGATACCTACACCATTTCTCCTTCATCCTCAAAAAACCCTTGCTTGATCCATCCATCCCCACCAGCCTTTATCCCTTATCTCTCTTCTCTTTTATGATTAAACTCACTCACTGAGAATGCCATCTGTAGTCACTGTGTCCTCTTCTTATACTCTCATTCTCTACTTAGCTCACTACAATCTGGCTACCAACTTTATCATCCAATTAAAATTTCTCTCTCTCTTAAAGTCACCAGTGATCTCTTAATAGCCAAATTTAATGGCTTATTCTCAAGCCTCATCCTTTTTTATCTCTCTGTAGCCTTTGACACTATCAATCACCCTCTTCTTGATACTGTCTTCTCTCTAGGTTTTCATCACACTGTTCTACCCTGGTACTACTACCTTTCTGTTCCTTTATCAGTTTCCTTTGCTGGATCTTCATACTGGTCAGATTGGCTAATGGTGGGTATCCCCGGGGCTTTGTCTTATACTCTCTTCTCTTTTCTCTCTATAGTATTTTGCTTGATGATCTCATCAGCTCTCAGGGATTCAATTATCATCTTAAACTGGATGTCCCATAGACATCTTAAATTCAACATGTCCCAAACTGAGCTCATTGTTTCCCCCCAAAACCTTTGCCACTCCAGACTACCTTATTACTGTCAATATTACCAATCATCCTCTAGTCAGTCAAACTCAAAACCTAGGTGTCATACCAACTTCAGTACTAGATGACTAGAATTCTCTCCCCCTCTCTCCTCCTGGCTTTTTCAAGACACAGATAGAATACCACCTTCTACATGAAGCCTTTTCAGATCTCCATTAATGCTAGTACCTTCCCTCTGAGAATATCTCCAATTTATTCTGTATATATCTTGTTTGTACATAGTTGTTTGCATGTTGTCTTCACCACTAGATTGTGAGTTCCTTGAGATCAAGGACTGTCTTCTGCTTTTCTTTGTATCTCTGACACTAAGTACTCAGCCTGACATACAGGAGGCACTTATTAAATTCTTCTTGACTGACTTACATGTCTGGTTTTTACTGATTTTTTCTGCTGTTTCCTAATGATTATTGGTTTCCTTTTAAATACTCAGAAACTATCAATTTAACAATTCACTCTAATTGTTTTTTTCCCAGGGACCATCATTGTGATCAGCAGTCTGATACTATCATTTACCATTTTTCTTTTTGAAAATGTGGCTGTTTACTCATCTCTGGACTTCTATCACCTCTGCCATTTCTCATCATTCTTTTCTGACAAGAAACTATTCAGTCATGGATAAAGAATATCTATATGTCCAGGAAAAGGTATCCTCAGTATCCTAAGTCTATCAATTTAGCCACTTTCCTCTCTACTGACCCTGAAGATCCAGTATTGGGGAAGAGATGGCAGCGAACACTAGACACAGACTAGTCCGGTACTTAGGGGAATTGAAGGAAGAGGAGCTAAAGACATTCAAGCTGCTGCTGAAAAATTATCTTCCAGGGAAAGAATTTTTAAAAAAAAACTATCAGAACCAGTTAGAGAAAGCTGGTCATATTAAAATGGCCTCCATTATAGTCAATATCTTTGATGAGCAGAGAGTATGGGATGTTGTTATCAGAATCTGGGAGAAGATGGAACTGAAGGAGATGTGTGAAAGAGCAAAGGCTGAAGATCCTCTGATGGGTGAGTAAAGATGTAGAAACTTCAACCTTGGGAGAGTTACCTTATAACTACTGCTCCTCATGCTCATGTCCTCCCTAATTGTTCACACTCTAGGTCGTGTGTTTTCCTTTCAAACACGTCAATTTTTATTGAGTACTACCATCCTTCTAGCTATCCAGGATCAGAACCTTGGAACCATCTTTTACTTTTTCTTTTCCCTCACTATTCACATCCAATCAGCTTTCAAGCACCATTAAACTTAATTCCACAATATCTCTAGCATCTATCCCCTTCTCTCTACTCAGACACAATCTTTAACCTCGTTCATTATCTCTTCCCTAGACTATTACAACAACCTCTTGTTTGACTTTCAGTTTCTACTCTTCTCCTATCCATGCCCTCATATAGCTGCCAAATTGATATTCCTAAAACACAGATCTTACCATGTCACTTTCCTATGCAAAAATTTTCAATGGCTTCTTATTGTTTTTAGTATAAAATATAAAGGTAAGACATTTAGCAAATTCTACAACACGGATCCCATTTACCTTTACAATCTTATTCTATATTATTCCCCTTCATGAACGCTCTATTCCATTCTGACCTATTAGCCATTTTTTGTGCATGGTATTTCATCTTCTGCATCCATGCTTTTGCATAGGTGATCCTCTATGTTTGCCTCTTAGAATTCCTAGCTTTCTCAAAAGTAATAGTTCTAGTGGCAATTCCTACCGAGGCTTTTCCTGATGTACTCAGCTAGTGCATTTCCTCTTGAAATGACTTTGTTACACTTTGAACTTGTATATATGTGTTCCCAGGAAGTTCAAAGATAGCTAAAATATATCTGTTTTTTTTCTTTTTATATCCCCATGACTACTGCCTTGCACATAGTGAGTGACTAGTAAATCTTTATTGAATTAATTTGAATTGAAATTAGTATATCTATATCCTCTATCGGCCTATTAGATTCCTTGAAGGTAGGTCTTTACATGTCCATTAACTTTGGCACTCTCATATTGCAGGGATGCTTCTCACTATCAGATTATTGCTTGCTCTCTTATAATTGCCCATATCTTTATGGAGAAATTCAAATAATGATTAGTGTGACTCGCCATAAATAATATCATACTTATAAAGCAGATAAAATTGCTACATTTGAGATCTTTGTTTCAGAATCATATAGTACCTATACTGAAGTGTGGACTGGCCTTCTGATTACACTTCCTTTTTCTAAAGTCAGATGCTTTTCCACATTCCTTGCCTTGGTTATCTTAGTTCTTTCCACTATGTGTTACCCCAGATTAAGTGGATTTCCTGGAATTCCTGTCAAGCTTTCTTTAGAAAGAGCTTCTTTCTTCCCAGACCAGTTACCTGCACTATCTAGTATACATGTGAACCCCATAGTGACTGGGGGAGGTGTAGTTATTGGAACAGGAGGCTTCCTATCCTTGGGAATGGCCAACGGAACTCTCATAGTAGGAGAGAAATAAAGATTGGGGATACTGGGAGGGGCTCTAGAGCCATATAAGGAGATTCTGAGCATCATGTGGACTTTGAGTATTCACCTTTTCCTAAAGGTCCTATTCCTTGGGGAGGAATAGGTTCACTCTAATATATGTATTCAACATTTCCAATGAGAAACTGGAGCAATGGTCACCTTGACCTTCATTAAGCCTTCATTCAAGTATAGATTAGCTGACTACTTGGAATGGAATTCATGCTTTAGGTTCAAGTTGAACTAAAGTATCTCTGAGGTCTCTTTCAACTCTATGATTCAACTCTAATAACACTGACTCTAGTAGACTGCACAGACTCACATATATAGGTATTCTTTCCTGGTGACCTGTCACCTCTATTTCTTCCATTCTCTGGCCTGTTGTTGGAGTTCAGAACATTGCAGCACTGGTGCTTCCAGGTTGCAGCCCCTTGGCAGGCTTTTGTTCCTGAATGGCTATGGCCAAATTGGCTGTCAAGGCCTAAGCAAACCCAGGATCAAGGGTCTCCATGCCACTGGAAGTAGGAAGGGGGGGACTAGAGTATAGTGGTGGGTTCTCATGAAAGACTGTATCATATTCTTGGGTCAGCTAGTACAGTCTTTCTGCCAGTAGCACAGGAGGCAGGGGAGAAGCACTCAGTGAGCTTACAGATAATGAATGTCAGGTCCTGTTTCTATAACTTTCTTTTGGATTCTGGGCATACTAAACAACAGACAAAGCTGAACTTGCTTTATCTTTGGCACTTTTTGTTTGTTTGTTTTGTAGAGGTCTAAAAGGTTATGCAAATTAGAGAAAGTGTATGGTCTGTACTTTTGTTGTTCACATGACCCAAAACAGTGAGAACTCTAGGGTCTGCATGCCCAATTATATTTTTTCAAGTGGATACAACTGAGCCTTAGATTTTAGGTACCCCTACATTCCCATATAGCTTTTCACGATTCAAACAGGAAAACCTGAAGGCAACCAGGATAGCTCTATGAGCACCTTTCTCCACCAAACTATTGGGAACTTTTTAAGATTCCTTGTATTGGGAAAAGAAATAGTGTGTCTACAGTATTTGAGCAGATAGAAGATGCCTTTGTCTCATTAGCATTAGCCAAGATTTGTCAGTATCCCCGTGGCCTCAGGGACAATTAATGGTTTCTCTAAAAGTTATCTGGAAAACTTTCTGGGGCTCAGACATGGAGATCTGAGGTTGATAATGAAATATATATATATATATATATATATATATATATATATATTTAAGGCCCTATATATATATATTTAAGGCCACTGAGTATTTAAGGCCACTGAGGACTTAAGTCCAGGCATATACTTTTACTCTAAGGACTCTAGAGTTGGCCCAATTAGAGATAGCTCTCTGGAATTGGACATGTCTATTAACTTGTATTTTTCATGTTTTTTTTTCACTGTCATAGGTAACAGAAGAAAATATATAAACAGAATGAGAGAAAAATTCAGTCTTGCTTGGGATGGTAGCTCTTGTCTCAAAAACCTTGGATACTTACACAAGGAATTCATACCTCTTCTGCTTCTAAGTAAATCCAGAGAACCTGAGAATATATCCATGGAAAATAGACATAACTCAGTCATGACAAAACAAGCACACATAATTGACATAACAGCATTATTTGGGCCTGATAAGAAACATGTTCCACAGACTGTTGTGCTACATGGTGCTCCTGGAATTGGGAAAACAATACTGACAAGAAAGATAATGCTAGACTGGGCAAACGGAGACCTCTTTCAGGACAGGTTTCGAAATGTTTTTTACCTGAACTGCAGAACACTAAACCTTATGTCAGAGATGAGTTTAGCTGATCTGATTTCCAAAGATTGGCCAGACCTCCAAGTACCCATAGAGGCAATTAAGTCCAAGCCAAAAGCACTCCTTTTCATTATTGATGGTTTTGAAGAACTGAAGTGGCCGTTTGAGGAACCTGAATCTGAACTATGTCACCACTGGAAGGAAAAGCATCCAATGCCTATCCTCCTGGGCAGTTTACTAAGGAAAACAATATTTCCCAAGTCATCCTTACTGATCACTACACGGCCCTCGGCTATGCGGATGCTGAAGTTCTTACCAGACAAGCCACATTGTGTAGAGATTCTGGGATTCACTGAAGCTAATATTGAGACATATATCTCTAAGTTTTTCAAAACTGAAGCTAAGGTGCTAAAAGCCCTCAGTGTGATAAAAGCCAATGACACTCTGTGGAATATGTGTTCTGTCCCCCTGGAGTGCTGGATTGTCTGCACTTGCCTGAAACAGCACATGGAAAGAGGAGAAGAGCCCATGTTGATTCCCCAAACCACCACAGCTCTCTATGTGTCTTATCTTTCTTTCGGATTATCTAATGATGGGAGCTATCCAAGTCAGCACCATGACACCCAACTGAGAGGCCTGTGTTCTTTGGCTGCAGAGGAATTCTGGGGAGGGAAGTCCACATTTGATAGAGATGACCTTGAGAGACATGGGTTAGATGTGTCTGATGACTCTGCTTTCCTGGGCATGTACATTCTTGAGAAAAAGAATGGCTATAACAACTGCTACAGTTTCATTCACAGGAGATTCCTGGAATTTTTTGCTGCCATGTTCTATGTGCTAGAGGAAGAGAAGGAAAGAACAGATGATCCTATCTTTGGGAGGGGTATAAAAGAGCTACTGGAACAGTACAGAGAATATGGCACAGAGGTTTTCATAGTGCGTTTCCTTTTTGGCCTATTGAATGAAGAGACTGTGAGAGAGCTGGAAAGAAATTTCACCTGCCCAATATCAGAAAGAGTGAAAGCAGAATTACTACAATGGATAATTGCAGAAAGCAATGTACATAGGACTATGAATCCTCTACTGTACCCAGACCCTTTGGAAATGTTTCACTGTTTATATGAGATTCAGAAGGAGGCACTGGTGAAGCAGGCAATGGAATATTTCCCAAGAATAAGATTATCTCTTCACACGCAAAAGGATGTCCTTGTCTCTATATTCTGCATTAAGTTATGCTGTAGTGTAGAGGGAATGTGGCTGCATGTCAGTCAAACTTTGGCTCTGTAAGTGTCTACATTTATTTGCCCTTTTCAATTCTAAGAATATAATTTGGCTAGTTAGTTCGTGTTCCCTGAGACTCTAAGGCATGTGTTTTGAAAGTGCTTAGGTGTCTACCTTGATCCCTACCCTCAAAAGCAGGTATTGGTCACTAGTTTTAATTAAGTTTCAGAAAGCTTCATTGTAGCCAAATACTCTCCTAAGTTGATGAATAAGCATTTATTAAGTGCCTGATTCATTCCAGGCATTGTCCTAGGCACTGCTGAAAAAAATGAAACAATCCCAGCCCTCAAGAAGGTTATACTCCAATCAGAGGAGCATATAAAAGTATAAGGAAAATCTAGAAGAGATAATTGGATGGGAGAGTTACTAGTAATTGGATATTGAGGGAAAACCTCATTGTTTTGTAGAAGATGGAACTTTAGCTGAACTTCAAAGGAAATTAAGGCTTTTTGGATGTGGAGGTGAGGAGAAAGTACATTTTCTGGCATGGAGAACAGTACACCTTCTACTAATGACACAAGGCCCATGTGTAGCTATCTCTGTACCTTAGCAGGAAGTCACCTCCATTTTATGTCCATTTTTCCTATAGTTAATAACGAAGATCTTCTCTCATGGTATCACCATTGGATCTTCATCCTTGTTCCTTGGAGGAAAAAAACTGCTTCCTCTTCGGGGGTCAAGGTGCACTTTCTTTAGCAAGAATTTCAAATCTATTATGTAGCTCCAAAGGCTCAGTAATCCTTCCTCCCCTCTACCTGGGCCTTCTCAGAGTCTCTCCATTTTCTTCTTGAAAAATTTTCCTCTATCTTTCCAAGAAATACTTCCTTTTCCCCAGCAGGGATTTCTCAGTGTGTGTGTGTGTGTGTGTGTGTGTATGCACGCACACATATATACACACATATGTGTGTATTTTTGTATATGTACATACACATACATATATGTGTGTATGTATTGTTTTTGTTGTTCTGTTATGTCCAACTCTTTGTGACCTCATGGACATTTTTTTGGTAAAGATGCTGGAGTGGTTTGCCATTTCCTTCTCCAGTAGATCACCTTTTGTCAGGCAAATAAATGTTAAATGACTTGCACAGGGTCCAATAGCTAGGAAGTGTTTAAGGCTAGATTTGAACTCAGATCTTCCTTATTCCAAGTCTAGTGCTCTATCCACTGAACCACCAGCTGCCTCATATGTGTGTATGCTGTTGTTCAGTCATTTCAGTTGTGCCTGACTTCGTGACCCCATTTGGAGTTTTCTTGGCAAAGGTACTGGAGTGGGCTAGGATTGTTTCAGTTTTTTTCAGCAATACCTAGGAGTTTGCCATTTACTTCTCCAGCTGTTTTTACAGATAAAGAAACTGAGGTAAACAGGGTTAACTGACTTGCCCAGGGTCACAGCTAGTAAGTGTCTGAGGTCAGATTTGAACTCAGGTCCTCCTGAATCTAGGGCCAGCACTTTATCTACTCTATTACTTGGGTACTCCCATGTGTATGTATACAGACATATAAAATATATAAATATTATGTTTCTAATATATAAAATGTAATAAATATATACATATGTGTATGTGTATATATAGAATAATTTATTATATTTATATAATAGTGTTATACATTATAAATACAATATACATCCATCACTTTTTGAAGATTTCTATCCATACCCTAATGCAAAAAGGGCTACCTTAGAGCAATTTTTTGAGAGATTATATGAAGAAATTCACATTTCTAGCTATGTCATGCCTAATCTTTTATCATAATTCTGTTCCTTACTAGAATGCCACAGCTAACAGAGAAGACAATATGTAAACAACTATGCACAACTATGTATGGAGTTTTCTTGGCAAAGATGCTGGAGAGGACTCACCTTCCTTTTTTCCCCCAAATAGTAGGATAAGAAGTCAGCTTCAAACTATGATGCCAGTCTCCATTTCTCACTAATCCCCACTCTTACTTTCATATTCAGATTTTATTCACCTATGTTTCACACTTCAGTTAGCAGCCTCCAAGTCAGAGTTATTTACTTAGCCTTTGGTCCATCTTCCCTTCCCTGGAGGTAGCTAATTACTGAATTACCTTCTGCCTTTCCTTTTATGGAGGAAAGACAGCTCTGACTTGCCCTAGGGCCAAGAAAGTTATGATGAAATGGGACAATGCTGTGTTTTATTTATTTTTCAGTGTCTAGGCAGCTAAGTGTGATGGCTTCTTTTACTAATTTTATTAATATGTTAGCGGCCTGTTTGTTGTTCATAACCAAAATAAGACAAGAACACTTGCTCTCACCTTGGATAGAATATACAAGAGGTACTTTCCTTAAGATTCAAGTCAAAAGCCACCTTCCACATGGGGCCTTTTCTGATTCTTGCCCTAACACCCCCTCCTTCCAAGTTACTAGTGGTTTTCATTTTGTATTTGATTTGAATATATTCATATTGTCTCTCACCTCCCATTGGAACGTACACTCTTTAAAGGCAGGGAATGTTTCCCTTTTACCTTTGTTTTTCCAATGCTCTGTGCAATGCCTGGTACATAATAAGCACATAATGGTTGATTGGTTGACTCAAAACCTTCCCCATTAGTCTACTCTAGACAAGATATTTTTAATTCTTTTAACATTTGCTCCTCATTCATGTTTCCCAACCTGGAAATAATACTTTTTGCTCCTGAATATTGGGCATATACTCTTTGGAGGATTTTTGGGAAGACAGAGAAGAGAAGGTATGGATAGAATGGTTATAGTATGCATAAATGGAGGAAATGTCCTCTGACTAACTAATCTTTTCAGTGTTAATCTTTCCTTTTGTAAGAGTAGAGTCCCATGTGAATCTATCTTTGAAGTAATTTATAATATTCCACTTGCTTAGTCCCAAATTCTCCCTCTGGCCACCTATGCAATTTGCGTCAATCTAGGGCCAAATCCTTTCTTGATGAGACTTGTGGAAAGAAGTGCAGTCCAAATATGTCTGTGCCCAGTGAAAAAGGCAACAAAGTTTTCTATGGGTTCAGGTCATTCCCACAGGACACTATGGACTTATCTGAGAAGAGCAATGAACATTTCTTTTGTGTGTCCTCTTTCAGGATGTACAGTTCTCCTCTCATCCTCAGTCAATGGCAGGAGCTTATCTCCATACTCAGCCATAAGCAAAGCCTGAAAGAATTGGAACTAAATGGCAGTTTCCTGGATGACAGATCAATGAAGATATTTTATAAAGAGCTAAGACACCCTAACTGTAAACTGCAGACCTTGAGGTAAGTCTCCCTTTTGCTCAGGAAAAAAAACAAAAAAACAAAAACTCATATGGTATTACAATAGAAGCATTTAACGGAGAGGGTAAAGGGGGAGGAGAAACAATATAAGGCCAAAAACTGAGTGCCTCTGGTAGTGTGATATCATCAATTTCTCCCAAGAACCATCCCAATAAGGTGAGCTGGGTCATATATTCATATGTAAGGATTTCTTTCGGGCTTCTTGCCTCTATATTCTCCAAGTTTAGCTAGTAGACTAATGTTCCCGAGATATCATTTTCATGTCCTACTCTGATTAAAAAACAGTTCATGGTTTCCCATGGCCTAAAGATCTCCTTAGTCTGGCATTAAAACATCCCAGATTCTGGCTCGATTCTCCCTTTCTGGGCTCATCTCCTATACTTCCCTAGTATGAGCCCTTAACTCCTTCAAAAATCATCTGACCCATTTTGCATTTCTGAGCTCCAATTAGCTTCAATCTCTCTCTCCCTCTCTCTCCCCTCATTAAAAGTATAGTGTGTGTATGTATTTATGTATATGCATATATGTGTGCATGTATATACATTTGTATGTATATGTGTATGTCTATATAGGTATGTATATATTTATATACATGTATATGCATGTAGATGCATGTATGCATATTTTATATGTGTGTACACACATACACACATATATATAGATATATATAGATACAGATATATATGTAGATATAGATATAGATATATATAATCTCAGCAGTGATCAAATATTTATTAAGTGGCTACTATGTGCCAGGCAGTGCTGGGGATACAAACAAAGGCAAATGATAGTCCCTGCTCTCAATTCATTAACCTGTTCTTTCTCTATTTTATTGATATAAGCATTTAGAGATATAAATCTTCCTCTGATTACTGTTTTTGCTGCATCTCATAAATTTTGGTATGTTGTCTCATTATTATAATTATCTTTAACAAAAAATATTTATTGTTTCTATGACTTATTCTTTGATCCACTTGATTTTTTATCTGTTTCCACGGTCCTTTATTAAATGTAATTTTTATTGCATTATGATCTAAAAAGGATACAGTTGATATTTCTGCTTTTTTTTGCATTTAACTATAAAGTTTTTATGTGCTAATATATGGTCAGTTTTTGTAAAGGTGACATGTACCACTGAGAAAAAGACATATGTCTTTCTATTTCCATTCAATTGTCTCCAGATGTCTATCATATCTAGCTTGTCTTGACTTCTTTCTTATTTATCTTTTGGTTAGATTTATTTAATTTTGAGAGGGGTATTGCTATTCATTTTCACCTGTAATTCATTTACCTTTCCCTTTAAAAATATGGATGCTATAGCATTTCGTGTGTATGTTTAGTACTGATATAAATAACTTAATTATCTGTATCTTTTAACATAATATAGTTTCCCTGTTTATCTCTTTTAATTAAATCTGTTTTAGCTTTAAATTTGTCTGAGATCATGATTGCTACCCATTTTTTTTGGTTTGGTTTTGTTTTTGCTTCAGCTGGAGCATAAATTCTACTCCAACCTTTTATTTTTACTTTATGTATGTCTCTCATTTTTAAATGTGTTTCTTGTAAACAACATATTTTTGGGTTCTGGGTTTTGATCCATTCTAAGGTTTCCATTTTACGAGTGAGTACATCCCATTCACATCCCTTCATCATTTCTGACGGAAAATTAGTATTCCCTCACATTTCTATACTATAACTTGTTTAGCCATTCCCCAATTGATGGGCACTCCCGAAATTTCCAATTATTTGCCACCTCAAAAAGGGCCGCTATAAATATTTTTATACATCCTTAGAGTTTGTTTTGCTTAGGACTACTCCCATCCTTAGCCTACTCTCCCTATTATTTACCTCCTTTCCCTTCTTCCGGTTCTTTCCATCTCCCTGTTGAAGGAGACACATTTTTATATCCAACGCCATATGTCTGTACATATGTGTCTGTATTTTTTCATCATTTTATCAGTTCAGATAAGAGTAAGAGAGAGGTTGAAGAAATCAACTGTTTACCCCTAACCCCATTCTCCTTATTTGTACAGATGCACTTATACACCTTGATTATATGAGATCATTTTCCCCATCCTTCCTCTCTCCTTTCCCCTCTAGTGCATTTTTCTTTCCCATTTCCATTCTTCTTTTAAGATTATCAAAACATAACAGAACCATTCCCAAGCCCTCTGCCTAATCAGAATTCCTCTTTGAGTCCCTGATTGTTAGAAGGTTCTGAGGTGATACACGTCTCATGTCCCCATAATAAAATGTGGAGAGTAGATCCCTGATTTGTTCCTTATGATTGCTTGATCACATCAACTTTTTTGAGTTTTTCTTGACTCCTGTTTGTATTTCAAAGTTTCTACTCAGATCAAATCTTCTATTTCATTATTCTTTTTTTCCCTGTAGGATTATACTAGGTTTTACTAGATATGTCACTCTTGGTCATAGGCCTATATTTTTTGTCTTCTGGATTATCACATCCCAAACTCTCTGCTCTTTTATATTACTTGATACTAAATTGTATATGATTTTGACTGGCTTCTCAGTACTTGAATTCTTTCTTGCTGGCTGCTCTGTTATTTTTTTTCCCTTTGATCTGGATGCTCTAAATTTTGGCTATGATTTTCAGACAGCTTTAATTTTGGGGTTTCTGTCAGGAGGTGACAGGTGGATTATTTCTATTTCTACTTCCGTCCTCTAATTCAAAGATATCTGGGCAGTTTTCTTTCGTGATTTCTTGAAATATAATATCCATTTTTTTTGGTCATGGCTTTCTTATATTATATTATCTCTCCTCAGTATGTTTTCCAGGTCATTGTTTTTGCTATGAGATACATTTTCTTCTATTCTTCAATTTTTTAAACTTTGTTTTAATATTTCTTGTTGTCTCAGGGGTTATTACCTTCTCTATGGACTATTCTAGTTTTCAGTGAGTTTGTTGCTTGGGTAAAGTTCTGTGACTCTTCTGCTAAGTTGTCAATTACCTTTCTAATTCTTTTTTCCTTAGCTCTGACTTTTCCAATATTTTCCTCTAGCATTTTAATTTCATTAAAAAAGTAATTCTTAAAAAACATTCTTGCTTTATTCCTTCCTGGAATTCTAGTTGAACTCATGCCCAAACTGTGTTTCTCTTTGAGGCTTTGCGTACAAATGTCTGGAATCATTCTCTTCTGGGTTTGTGTCTTAATGTCCCTGTTATTATAATAGCTATTTATGATATGATTGTTTTTGTTTGTTTATTCTTCCACCCTGACTTCAGAACTAATATTAAGGCTATGCTCTGGGTACTTCTGGAGTAATTATCTGGGTGGGTAATGCTCTGCTTTCTTGGGATGTCACTGAATGTTGAGTTATTTTAGGACCTCAGGGATAGCTAAGGTTGTGGACCTCCAAACTTTCAGTGATCCCAGAGTTGTCTGACCCAAGGCAAAATCTAATCATTACTCCCATGGTCTGAGTTCTGCAAGTTCATAATCTGGAACTGGTTAAAAGCAACACACTTTTGGGTTTGCCGTAGTTGGAATTCCAATAAACTTCTGCTGCATTCAGCTACAGTCAGCCAGCTGGAAAACTTTGTTAGTTCACAGTGACATTACCATGGACTCCCCTTTTGTCTGGAATTCCTGTCTCATTATTCTACTGCAGGCTTCAGAATAGGCTGAAGGTAGAACTGAGACCCTGCTCCACTCCTGGGGTCAGAACCACACAGTTGCTGTTTGCTTCAGAACTCCCTCTTTGTTCAGTACACAACCTAGGGCCCATGAAACCCCCTCATTCTTATGACACTGTTATGTGTAAGTTCCTTCCTCAGTCAGCCCCAGACTTATAACACTGAATTGGGTATTAAACAACAAAGCTGCCAGTTGACATCTATTCTTGCACACTGCACAGCATTGGGTCCCTCAGATTTAGAACCTCTTATTGCCCTGGTGCACAGCGTCTCCCTGCACTAGAAAGTTCCACATGGCCATTTCTAGCTAGATCTCCACACTCAGTGTCTCCCCAACTCCCTGTATTCAATCTTCTGCTAAATCCTACCCATTCTACCTTTGAAACATCTCTCATATATGCCCCTTCTTTCCTCTGATACAGTTGGTCTCTTAGTGTAGGTCTTTATCACCTCACTACTGAACTTTTACAATAGCCTTTTGATTGTTCTCTATCTATCTTAAATTTCTCCTTATTCTAGTCCATCCTCCACTTAGCTGGCAAAGTGATCTTCCTAAAATGCATGTCTGTCCATGTCACTCCCTCCACATACACCTGCTCATTAGACTTCAATGACTCCATATGATCTCAAGAATCAAATATAAAACCCTCTATATGGCTTTTTAAACCTATTAAAACCTGGTTCCTTCTTACCTTTCCAATCTTATTACATTTTACTCTTTTCCACGTACTCTATGATCTAGCAACGCTGATCCCCTTGCTGCTTCTCATGGAAGACACTCCATCTCTTCATTCTACATCTTCACTGGCTGTCCCCCCTTGCCTAGAATTCTCTCCCTGCTTACCTGTCTCCTGGCTTCCCTTAAGTCTCAGCTAATATCCTACCTCGCACAAGAAGATTTCCTTGGTCCCCAACAATACTAGTACCTTTCCTCCAAGATTACCTATAATTTACCCTGTATATATACACATTTGTATGTACATAGTTGTTTGCATATTGTCTCCCCGTTAGAATTTAAAAAACTTGAAGGCAGGGACTATTTTTGCCTTTCTTTCTACCACCAGGTTTAGCATAGCTCCTGGCACAATAAGTACTTGTTGACTAGACTTTACTTGAAAAATTTCAACCTTCTCTTGGCTAAAACAAGAGAGAGATTTTTTTTCTTTGTGCATTTTTTTATTAATTTATCTTGATTTATCAACAATCACTTCCATAAGCCATTGAGTTTTAAATTTCTCTCCCCCTCCCTCCACACTTCCCTCCCCAAGACGGCACACAATCTAATATAGGCTATACATATACATTCTTATTAAACATATTTTCACATTAATGGTGTTGTAAGTAAGAATTAGAACTAATAGGAGGAACCACCAGAAAGAGGAAACTAAGCACAACAGAAGAAAAAAATAGCAAATAGTATGCTTTGATCTGCATTCAAACTCCATAGTTCCTTCCTTGGATGTGGGCAGCACTTTCCATCATGAGGCCCCTAGATGTCCCAGATCCCTGCATTGTTGAGAGAGGTTAAGTCCATCAAAGTCAGTCATCAGTCAATGTGGCTGTTACTGTGTACAATGCTCTCCCAGTAAGAAAGAGATTTTTATACTTGGACTACACAAGAGAGGGGTATCATAGTTCCTGCCCTGATAGGCATTTTGTCAGTTTCCTAAATAGAGAAGATGGAGCTGGGGTTGTGAAAGAGTTAAAAACCCAAGAGAGGAGTAGTGGGGGAGATAAATGTGAGCATTGGTTCATTTATGTCTGAGATTTTCTCTTCTTCTTCCCTGCCCCCCCACCCCCAGGGACTAGGTAGTGTAGCAGCCTCCAAAATTAATGAGTGAGAGAATCTCACTAGAATCAGAACAGGGAGAATATGATTTCTTTCCTATTTCTACAGGCTCCCTCTCACTGAATTAAGCAAAGACATGAAAAAAGATCTTGAAGCCCTGCTGAAGACAAAGCCTTCCATGTAAGTTCCTCATGTGTGATATTTGTGTCAGATGCTTATCTCTTAGAAAATACTAATACATAGTCTTTTAGGGTTACACAAGCATATTTAAATGTATTGACATACATCATACACATGCATGTGATCACAATTCAATTCAACAAATTTTTTTTAGCCTAAGCACTGCTCTAAATTGCTGGCACAGTGCCTAGCACAGAGTAGATGCTTAATAAATGTTCACTGATGACTTGGGAGTGCAAAGATAAGCAGTGAGTACACACACACACACACACACACACACACACACACTCCTATGCTTTGCTTCACTGTCTATGAAAGTCAGGTGAAATAGTGTAGAGTGTTGGACTTTAGGAAGACCTGAATTCAAATCCTGCCTCAAAACTTATTATCTCTGTGCTACTGGGCAAATCATTTAGCCTCTCAATGTCTTCATTTTCTTGTCTGTAAATCAATGACTTCAAAGATCCTTTCAGCTCTAAATCTATGGTCCTTTGATTCTTTAAGCATGCTCTCTCCCTGAGCTGTGACTAAAGTACAAGTGTTTCAAGGGAAACTTGTCTCAAAAGATATTCCTAATGACATCATGAGCAGTTAGGGTTAGGGTTCTTGACATGAGAAAGCACATGAGAACTCCAGGGTCAGTGTCTATGTCCAGACACTAGGATATTCTCTTTTCTTACCTCTATCAACAAAATTTCAACTCTGATTACCTATTATCTTTATAGAAAAAATATAGAGACAATTCCTGATGTTGACATGAAAAAAGAGAAATGTCATAATTCTCCACAGGAGCATCAGAAGTCCAGACCAGGTAATGAAAAACCTAAGTATTATGAAGCTTAGCCTAAGCTATTGCAACAGCCTCCTAACACTTTTTTCTACTCTCTCTTCTTACCATACTCACACTTCCAGATTAATCTTTCTCATTCCCAACTCTGATATTGTCACTATCTTGCCAGTATCACTGATGAATAAAACTCAAATCCTTAGCCTTACACAAAGGCTCTTCAGCAATCGGTTCCTATCCTATCTTTTTAGCATTATTTCTTAATGCTTTGCTATATAAACTTTCTGGTTCAGAAAATTTCTCTATTCACTGTCTATAGGGTGATAGTTCTGTTGGCACAGTGGTAGAACACTATGCCTGAGTTCAATCCTGCCTAAGATATTTACTAGCTATGTGACCCTGGGCAAATCACTTAACCTCTGTTTCTCTCAGTTTCCTCATCTGTAAAATGGGAATAATAATAGCACCTTCTTCCCAAGGTTTTGTGAGGATCAAATGAGATAATTTATGTAAAGATCTTAGCACAGTGCGCAGCACATAATAGGCGTTTTTTTGTTTGTTTCTGGTTTGGTTTTTTTTTTTTTCTTGCTAGGCAATGGGGTTAAGTGACTTGTCCAGGGTCACACGGCTAGTGTCAAGTGTCTGAGATCACATTTGAACTCGGGTCCTCCTGACTCCAAGCTCTATCCACTGTGCCACCTAGCTGCCCCACTTAATAGGTGTTTAATAAATACTTGTTTCCTTCCTTCCTTCCTCCCTGAAAGCAGGAACTGTTTTTGCCTTTCTCTGTATCCCCTGCACTTAAGCACAGTGCCTGACACATAGCTGGTGCTTAATAAAAGCTAGTTTATTTACAATTGCAAAGTCTTGTTGATTTACCTCTACAACATCTCTTATGTATTTCCTTCTTTCCACTCACATGGATGTTATCCTAGTTCAAGGTCCCATCATCTGAGCTTAATGAATCACCTTAATAAATGCTAGTTGATTGACTGATTGTCATCTTTTTACAGAAAATGCTCATTTACAATTCTCCTCCTGAACTATCTCCTAAGCTTCAGATTTCCATTTCTAACTTTGCATAGGTATCTCTACCTTGATAACCTACCAGCTTCTCAAGATCAGGATGTCTTGCACCAATAGGTGGTAAAGTGGATGGAGGGTTGAACCTTAGTTCAAATCCTGTCTCAGATACTTGCTAGCTATGTGACTCTGGGCAAGTCACTAAAACTTCTGTCTGCGTAAGTTTCCTCATCTGAAAATGGGGATAATAGTAGCACCTATCTCCCAGTGTTGTTGTGAGGATAAAATGAGATATTTGTAAAGCACTTTGCAAACCTTAATGCCCTATATAATTTCAATTATTTATTATTATTATTACCTACCTCACAGGGTTGTTGCAAAGATCAGATGAAATAATGCAAGTAAAGTACTTTGTAAGCCTTAAAGGGATATACGAATGTTAGTGAAAAGGATGGTGATGACACACCTACATATCATCTTTCTCCACAAACTTACTCTTTTTCCTGATGTCCTTTGTCTTTCATTTTTCTCAGTCGCTCATGTTCATAAATGCAGAATTATCTTTGATTTTTCCCTCTCCATGGCCCTTCATGTAGAATAAGATGAAAAAGATCCAACATCTTAATTCTTTCTCCACAGTACCTGTTATATTTATTCTACTGTTACCATTTCCTCTGATGTGACTTTAGTCCAGGTCCTCATTACATTGAATATCTGGACTCCTACAATAGGTTACTGATCTCCAGTCTCTCCTCATTTCAATCTATTCCATATCCTGCTACTAGATTAATCTTCCTAATGTACAGGTATGACCAAATTGCTCCATTCTTCAGTATCTTTAATGGCTCCAAACTCTTTAGCTTGGTATTCAAGGCCCATGTCTGTCTTACCTCTCCCGTCTTATCTTACACTACTCTGTATCATATCTTGCACGCTTTAGAAAAAGTGAACTGTTTGATGTCCTCTTAACCTAGCTTGTACTCTCCCAAGTCTACTCACCTATGCTGGACAGGCCCTTCTTATTTCTCTTACTGCCATCATTTTACCCATCCTCCAAGGCCTACTTCAGACGTCTCCTAACATTTTGTACTTCTCTTATGTACTCACTATATTAGAATTTATGTTGTATTTATCATTATGTGTATAATGATCCCTACTAGTTAATAAGCTCCTCAAGAGCAGGTATAATTTCTTATTTATATTTGTTTCCTTTCTCGCACCTACCTCAGTACTTAATACACTGCATATAGTAGGCAGTTAGCAACAGCTACTTGCATGAACGAATATGGTTGACTGTGGAGAAACAAAGCTGGGAGTGAACTGAAGTCCTCCATCAAAAAGACTTAGGGGGGCCCATGAAACTGAAAGGCAGAAACCAACAGGGATTTTGCATATGGAAGGACTCAGGGAAAGTACATACCAAGATAAAAGGAGCTATTTTGATAAGGAAATCGATCAACATCAGAATCATCATTTCTCTATAAAGCCCTGGGAAATCCATGAGGATATTAAGTAAAAAGCTGTCCCATGATTTCTTTGCGGTAGCATATTATAGGGAGAAGGTAGAGACTATAGCAAAGCCTTGTTTCATGATTATAGGAGGATTCTGCATCTCCTGGTTTTTGCAAGAAAGGGCAACATAGGATCCTTTGATCTCCCCTTTCTCCTACCACACATCTCACTATTCTTTCTTTTCCTGTCTATTTCAATATACAACTCTTCCCAGTGGCCTCAGCAATAATAAGTAATCTTCCTAAGTAATCTTCCCCTTAGTCCTGTTTTTCCATAGTCTCAACTCATCCGTTTCATTCTCTAGGATCTCTTGGGAATCTTCACAATTCTAGGAAAAATACAAAACAGGGAAAGATTCCAGTCTTGGAATCCTATACATGGACAAGCCTTTCAAAGATCATGGCCCCTACTCTGTTTCATTGTAAATAGGATTTAGATTAAACTGTTTAGGACAGATGACTTGTATTTTATCCAATTTCAAATAATCTTTATAAACAAATACCCTTTGTCTCTGAAGCAGTATATTCAAAAGGGAAATATTCACCAAAGTTTGTTCTTTGTTTAGGGGTAGCTAGGTGGCATAGTGGAGAGTGTGCTGGGCCTGGAATCAAGAAGACTCATCTTCCTGAGTTCAAATCTGGCCTCAGACACTTAGTAGCTGTGTGATCCTGGGCAAGGCACTTAACCCTGTTTGCTTCAGTTTCCTCAACTGTGAAATGAGCTGGAGAAGGAAATGGCAAGTCACTCCAGTATCTTTGCCAAGAAAACTCCAAATAGGGTCACCAAGAGTTAGACAGGACTGAAAAAAATTCTTTGTTTCTTGTTTTTTGATTATTTTGTTACTTGTTTTTTGTATTTATCTCTTTGAATGGATAGAGTAGTCCAAATGTGTTCATCTGGATAATGCTTCTTGTCTCTTCACTTTCAGGGCTACTTGAGAACTATCCTAAACATCAAAGACAACACGACAATATGGATTTGGGTGTAATGATATGTGAGCCATTGTCTTAAGTCACTCACAGTGACCCAAATTCCTTAGGAATCTGTGGTGATCTAAATGACTAGATGAAATACAGTCAATGTGGCCAAATCACTCCTCTCTAAGCCTGGTTCTCCAAATTCAAGGAAAGCTTAGAGGAAAGAATCGTACAAATATTTAAGATAATCCCTCTGTGATGAACTTAAAAAATGTTATTGTTGTAAATAGATCAGTGTTGTTGATGGCTGCTTTACAGCCTGGCTTGGGAACTGTGTTATAAAAGAGTGGAGATGGCTAAGATCTCCCCCAAAAACTTCTCCCTTACCTTCACATTGTTTCTCCTTCCCTGCATCTTTTTTTGGTACTGTCTTCAAGCTTTCAGGAATAAGGTGCCATGATGGCCACTGGCTGTGGTCATCAGTATATCATGGAGAGGAATAGAAGTCCTGGTCCAAAGTGAATGCATAGGAGGCAAGACTTCTTTTTTATGCTTCATGATCCCGGAATACAGTTCCTTAATTAGGATGAAGACATAAAACTTATGTAGTCATGATCACACCATTTGCTCATACTACTTGAGAGAGCACTGAACACTTTATGCCTCTTTTGAGATTGACATAGTGACTAGAGACTGTAGCAATGTAGCAAGCTATTATGCCTTGATGTGAATCTGAATCAGTTTTTTTTTCTTTTCCTGAATTTTTTACATATTTAACATTTATTTCCAGGAGAAGGAACCCCACAAACAAAGCCAGAAGTGACTCCCTCACTATCCCCTTTTGACTCTTCAAAAGATAAACAGTTAGATCTGGAGAGGTGCCACAATAAGTTCCTGGGACCAAATGGACCAGTAAATCTTGAACTGATAGATAAGAACAGAAACATATACAGGTGAGAGCCAGTGGTCTCTTCACTTACTTCTGTCCTAAGGGGAGTCATGCATGGTGTATGTGACTCCCAGAAAGAGGATATAATGGTCCTCTCTCAATCTAGATGGAGCTCCCTTTTTATTTTCTTCCCTCTACTCCCCTCCATTTTCTTTAGTTCCTTTCTCCTTCCTTTCCTTTGTCCCCTCTATCCTCTTCTAAATAAATATTTAGTGATGTTTCATCTTAGCAATGTTCCTGCTTACCACAAATATTTAATGATGTTTCATCATCCGACTTGTCTTAGGCTTTTGTACTGTCTTACTGTTATGCAAACATGAGAATCAGTCTCTCCCCAGTCATTCCTTTTTGATAAGAGATAAAAGAGGTAATTGATGTGTGTAGAAATTGTATGACACATGGCCTACTGTGCAAACTGAGAATCCTTTGAAGCTTCTTCTCTTCTACTGTGACTGTCTCTCTTTGTGCTTCCCAGAGTTCATTTACCCATGGCTGGCTTCTACCACTGGCCTGATGCTGGACTTGGTTTTTCTGTGAAAAGTGAGGTGACTGTTGACATTGAATTTGGTACCTGGAATCGGCACCTGGATTGGACTCAGAAGCAAAGCTGGATGATTGCTGGTCCTCTATTTCATATCAGAGTTGATCCTGAGGTTGTGACTTCCGTGCATCTCCCTCATTTTGTATATCTCCAAGGTAAAGAGACACGAGGTGAAAATCTTATTGTGATAGCAAGGCACAATAATACGTGCAGCTACAGTTTTAATGGGCTGGTAAAGGAATATATGACTAGTCTTTAGAATTATATCTAGTTGAGAACATCACTAGATTTTAAGAAAAACAAAAACTGAGAGAACCATCCAGATTGCAGAATATAAAGCCTTATTATCTTACTCCACATTTTGTTCTAAATATTTGGTGCTAATCATGATGGAGATGGCAGTGGTAATGACTGAAGTGATGATGATGATGAAAATGATGAAGATAGTAATGATGGAAGATGCGGTGGTGGTCATGATAATGACAATAATCATTGTTGTGGTTTCATAGATAATATGTGTATCCAAATGGATGATAATTGAAACTTATTTCAGTGAGCATAGACAAGATTCTTTTATGAGATTTATTTTCTTGACCTGCTTAAATGAGTTATTGTTGTCATCATCTTTATCAACATCATCATCATCATCATTGTTCTATCATCTTCCCCTAGACTGAATCTAAGAAAATGATAATAGGAATAAGTATAAAGTCCTCAACTCAGGTTAAAAAAAATTAACTGCTCAAGTACAGAATGAAGAAAATGTGGACACGTGATTTCCTGTGAAAAAGATGTTGGGCCTTAGTAGACTGAAAGCTCAGTATTAATGGACTTCAAGATCAATATCATTTGACACTGTTTCTGGATAATATCTCCTTGCTTAGCTTCTGTTACATGGTATTTTCAAGACTCATCTCTAAGACCATTTGTCAGCAACATGGCTAGAGATTACAGTGAAGCTAAGAGTGGTTACCTAGTTAACGCAATACTTTGGCAGTGTGTGGCAATGAACTATTAGCATATGAGTGATATTTTGTTACTATAGCATGCAGGGTGGCAGGCCTATATTACCAAGGTGTCCGTCCCATCAAACAAAGGGCCTATTTTGAAAGGTCAGATATAAACGTTCTATTGTCAAAACAGGGATACTGCCTCTGCTTTCCCAGATGCAAGTGGAGCTCATGGTAGCAACAGTTCCACAGGCTTACAGAGCAAGTTTAGTAAAGGATACAACTAGAGTTATAGCTCACTCTTAATATCATAGTAGACATTCCTCTAATGTGGCAAACTGTGACCAAGACACCTATTCTTTTTCAATGTAAATTAGCTTTTATGATTTATCCTCATAGATGAGATAAAGGCCTTTTTCACTAAGACATTAAGAAGTGCAGTTCCTGTGATATAGAAGAGTAGTTCCCTTTTGGAAAGCAATCATCAAGATTAAAGCAGAATTCTTTGATATTTCTGTGGACCGATAACAAATAATAATAATAATAACTCCCACATGTTCACAGTGTGATAAAGCTAAGAGATTCAAACAACATAGTTTCAAGGGTCTGTACAACTGGAAGAAGAGAAGCCAAAATGAGTAACAAAAAAGACAATAAAAAAGATCTTCTCTTTTATTAGAGAACCATTAAAATACAAAATCATTAAAAGATAAAGGTTGAATATAAACCTAGCACATAAGCAGGTAAGCCAGTAGAGAAGGCCCTGTAAACAGAAAAATGAATAAAACCGCAGAGAAAACAAAGGATATTAAAGAAATATAGAAAAGGAAAATAAACCAGTATTGCCTCATGAAAGATAAAATGTTATGAACTTCCCAGAGACTGAGGAACAAAGCCAAAAAATTCCAATATGGTAAAAAAGAAAAACAAAATTAAAAAAATAAGTAATTAGAAATGAATATAGGTCAGCTATTAGTTATGAGTGCTAAATTTAAAAAGAATTAGCAAGGAAGGAAAAACTGAAGTAGAAGCTATGAGAAAGAATAAGAGATTTAGAACTTAAAAATACAAAACTAAAGGAAAACAGCAGAAGAGATATAAAAAGCAATAATGTTAAAAGAACACATGAGTTTTCTACAAATCCAAAGTGACTGATTTTCTGCAAATCCAAAGTGACAGGATAATCAGAAGTAACCTTTGGGTTTCCCCAAAGAGCCTGACAAATCAAAAAACCTTCAGTCACCTGCAGGAAATAACTCACTAGAATTGTAAAGAAATTTTGAACACAAACAACAAAACAATGATTTAGAGAATCCACAGATCATTTTAAGGGGTATAGGACAGGAAGTGGATAAGCATGGAACTTGCATGTACTTCAAACTCCAAAACATCTGGTAGCCAAATTTAATAATTTCAAGGAGAAACAAAAATTTTTGTAAGAAGCCAGAGAACAGACCTTCAAATATGCACAAAAATCAATTTGAATAAGACATAGTTATTTTATAATTCTGAGAACTGGAGAAGAGGATGGAATAGTATATCCCTAGAGGCAAAAGAACTCGTTTCATTCCAAAGTAGCATGTCCTGCAAATAGGAAACAAAACTGTTCCTACCTGATGGAATGATGATTTAAAAAACTCCAGAAGAATCAAAAAAGAAACTATCTGAGACAATAGCTTCCATAAAGTACCATGATACAAAATAAATCCCTAAAATCAATAGTATTTCTATATAGTAATAATGAAACCCAGGAGGCAGCATGAGTAAGGGAAGTTCTATTCAAAATACCTAGAAAATATAAAAATTATCTTCCAATCAATCTACCAAGGCATATTCAAAACTTGTACAGATATAAGATACAATTGTATAGATATAATTAAAAAATATAGGAGATATGTGCATGCTCATGGCTGAGCCAAGCTAACAATAAAAATCATGGTTACCTAAGTTAATATACAGATTTAGTGTTACGCCAATAAAACCACCAAGTGGATTCTTTATAGAGTTAGAAAACAAATTATATTTGAAAGAACAAAAAGTTAAAGGAAACAGTAATTTTTAAGAAATATGAAGGACCAGGGAACAGCAATTCCTAATCTCATATCATATTTATAGTACTCCTTTGTAAGGAGTAATCAGCTAATCTATTTTGTGCTAATTTAAAAGAAAAAAAAACAGACTGGGAAGAAGATAAGGAAGAAAAGATAAGGCAGAAAAATAAACTATTGAACTCATTTGTTCCATAAATCCAATTGTTCCGTAATTCTGAGAATATAAATTATTTTGGTAATAAATTCCTACTTGAGAGAAATACTGGGAAAACTAAAAATTGACTTGGTAGAAATGAGATTTAGAACAACATCCTACCCCCATATACTATACTAAGCTCAAAATGGATATGCAAATTGAATATAAAAGGTCATAGCAAAAAACAATTAGATGAGAATAAAATCAGGCATTTTTCACAACAATAACTAGGTAGTAAACTCTTTTTTAAAATTTATTTTTATTCTTCAAGTAACTTTTTTTAATCTTTCATTCTCACTACCTGCCCCACCCCTAAGCCCAATTGAGCAAATTTAGGAAAGAAGGAAGAAGGGAGGACTATAATTGTCTTGGCAATAGGTATTCTTTACTTGATTTTTCTTGAGTATACAGTTAGGTGAAACTCTTTTAAGCAATCATGGATTTCATTTAGGAGTCTGCATTAGTGAAATCAAAACAGTGTCATTTGCCAATAGGAGTATCTAGAGGACCTCATAATCTATACGAAATCCCTATTTGGCATGAATTCTATGCCAGATTGCCTCCATGATTGCAGCAAATGTTCATTCCCTGTTTGTGCCTCATTCAGTAATATTAGTCAGAATAACAACATTATACCCATTGTTATATATTTCAAGGAATCATAATTTTTTAGTTTCATTTTGTCTTGTTTTTGAGATTGGATCTCCCTATCTTATCCAAGCTGGAAGTACAGCAGAGAAAGATAGGTCCACTCCCAATGCTGATTGGCACAAAACTTTCAACCTACTTGGTTTTTCCAATTTGGGCCAGTTCATCTCCTTTGCCTTCCATTCCTGGGGGCTCACCATATTGGTGTCAGACTTAGTGCTGACATCCTGCATCTCAGAACTCTCAAACTCAAATGATTCATTAACCCGAGCCTCCTCTAGTAGCACTGCAGATTCTTAGCACCATCTGCTTTTCCACTAATCTATCACCACCATTGAAGAAGTAAAGGAAATTGCATAGAATGAAAGGCATTTTGTATTTTTATTTGATAAATTACCATGGCCAAAGAACTCATCATCAATTAGCCAGCTAACCGGTAATTAGCCTCTCCCCACTTAACTACGGTAATTGTCAAAAAGAAGGTACAGTCTATTGCTGAGACCACACTTGATCAGTATCATAGAAATTGACAGAGCTTACATTCTTCTGGCATAACCTTTAAGGACCCAGAGTCAACTCCACAGAACACAAAATCAAAACCTAAGGAAACATTAAATTCAAACACATTAACTTAGTAATTTTATAAAATATGTAGAGTTCTCAGCACTTAGCAATCATTAATCAAGTATTTATTAATACATACACTTTTCTTTCTTAGCCAGTTTGTGGCTTTCAGTCTTAATTTCTCTTTCTACTCATTTTCTTTAATTTGATCTCAAAAATTGTCCAAGGAATTTTCTTTTAACTCATAGTTTTAGTTAATTTCCTCTTTTCAAATGAGAGACCTGACCTAAGAGATCTATCTGTATCCATAGTACAGACCCTCAGCTCCAACCGAGGTCACACAAAGAAAGTGGCCCTTGACTACTAGAAGAAATATAAGAAGAAATAAAAAAGAAGAAATGGGAAGTAATTTTTATTGAAATTCTCTGACAGGAGGAAAATTTGATGTCTCCTTGTTCAAAATTGCTCACTTTAAAGAGGAGGGTATGGTCCTGGAGAATCCAACAAGAGTGGAGTCATCCCATGCTATCCTGGAAAACCCAAGCTTCTCTTCCATGGGAGTTCTGCTGAGAATTATGCATTCTACCTTTAAATTCATTCCCATTTATTCCACTACTCTGGTATACTGCCATCTCAGGGATGAAGACATTACACTCCACCTGTATCTGATCCCCAGTGACTGTACGATAAGGAAGGTAAGCTTAGATGTTCCTAAGTATGAATCAGCAAAAAATTCTTAGAGCTTAAAGAAGCTGACAACCCCATCCTCCCCTTACAACTCTCAGTTTGACATCAGTTCTATGGTGAAGGCCATTGATATATATAGCAAATGATTGTGGCTTTCCTGTGTGCTCTCCTGGGAAAATAGGGACTTCTCATGTTGAAAATTTTTCTTTCTCTTTTTTCAGGCTATAGATGAAGAAGAGGCAAAGTTCCGTTTTTCACGCTTGCATAAGCCATCTCCAGTAACCCCACTCTACATTGGCTCTCGTTTCTTAGTATCTGGATCAAAACACTTGGAAATAATGCCTGCAGTAAGTGATACTGGTTGATCACATCCTATGGTAAAAGCACCTCTTTTTCATTCTCACCAAATTCAGCAAATCTCAGCAAAATCCTCTGGCTCAGTATGCATCCCTGTCATGGTTCCCAAGCTTCTTAGTGATATATATCTTATTTTTGTTAAGTAACTTCAAATGAGGATTTGAGTTACTTTAAAATAACTTTGAAGTAAATATCTAACTTGATTTTTTTTTTAATGCAATCCCTTATTTTAAGGGCATGACCTTGCCCTCCCATAATTGGTTTAACTTGGTTCTTTTCTGAGAGCCTATAAAGTATACCTACCATTGGTGTTTTTTCCCTCCAGGAACTGGAACTCTGCTACCAGAGTGCTGGGGAGTGTCAGTTTTTCTCTGAGATTTACTCCAGCAATGTGAAGGAGAAAATCAGTTTGGATCTGAGACACCCAAATGGGACACTGGTGTGGGAGACACTGGTGAGATCAGGTAAGACACTCAATTATGAATGGGTAAGACACTGCTGAAGCTGTCAGGCAAGAATGTGTGTGTGTGTGTGTGTGTGTGTGTGTGTGTGTGTGTAGATGTATGCATAAGCATAGGTATCTGTGCATTATTACTTTACTTTGGAATCTCAATCAGCTCCCACAGACTTAATTATTATTTCTTTGTTTATCATTTTACAATGTTTTTCCTATCCTAACCCCTCTGTTGACTTCCAATCTCACATGTCCAACTGCCTTTCAGAAACCTCAGACTGCGTGTCTGATAGACATTTTAAACTCAGCACGCCCAAAACTGAACTGATTATCTTTCCCCTAAACACTCCCCACTTCCAAACTTTCCTATTATTGCAGAGGCAACATCGTCCTCCAGTCCTTCAGGTTCATGACCTAGATGTAATCCTCAATATCCCTCACCCCACATCCAATCTGCTGCCAAGGCCTATTGATTTCACCTTTGTAACTTCTCTCAAATATACCCTCTTCTCTCTGATACTGCCACCACTATGGTGCAAGTCATCCCCACCTCACACTCAGACTACCCCAAAAGCCTACTGGTGGGTCTGCCTGCCTCATCTCTCCCCATTCCAATCCAACCTCTATTCAGCCACTAAAGTGATTTTCCTAAAGCCGACGTCTGATCATGTCACCTTCCTAACTCTATAAACTTTATGGGCTCCTTATTGCATCCAGGATAACATACAAAATCCTCTGGTACTCAAAGCCCTTCATAATCTAACCAATGCCACCCCTCTTCCCCTGCCCCTTACCACATATTTCCAGTCTCCTTACACCTTATTTTCCATGTACTCCTTAATCTAGTGACACTGGCATCCTTGTGGTTCCTTGAATGAGATACTCCATTTCTTAGCTCTGGGCATTTTCTTTGACTGTGATCCATTCCTGGAATCTTCTCCCTCCTCATTTCTACCTCCTGGCTTCCTTGGCTCCTTCAAGTCCTGACTAGAATCCCACTTTCTATAGGAAGGCTTTCCCAATCCCCCTTAATTCTAGTTTCCTCTGTGGGTTATTTCTTATTTATCCTATACATAGCTTGTTTGTACACAGTTGTTTGCTTATTGTTTCCTCCATTAGATTATGAGATACTTGAAGGGCAAGGACTATCTTTTGCTTCTTTTTTTTTGTATCCCCAGTTCTTAGCACAGTGCTTGGCACATAGTAGGTATTTAATAAATGTTTATTGACTGGCTACAAGGAAAGAAGGTGAGGTGTGAAGTTACTGAAGTCACCCTTACTGATCATTAACTTGGGAATGAATTTTACTATCTAAGAATAGTTCTTGTGTTTCTCATTCAGCCCATTCTAATGCTTTTAAGGTCAGCAGAAGCATCAAGCACAAAAATAACTTCACCTTACCTCTTACAGTAATACACAGAGAGCATCAGATTAATTTTAATACGACTAATGCATACATAACATGGTGATTCTCTGAGTGCTATTGAGACCACCAACCAAGAGATAAAAGTCTTTCACTCTAGAAATGTTTTCCTGATTTATGAGGCCCGTGATAAAGAGCACCATTTATGGAACTTGGGGTCCTAGCTACCATGGCCTTTACTTTTTACTTTTATTCACTGTAAGTTAAGAATGATAGAAGGTTCCATTGCCACCCTACAGTGACCTCTGACTGATTTCATTTGGGCCTTTTCTCCTTTTCCCATTCCTCCAGACCCATTGCAGAGTCAATATCACCTTACCATGGCAAGACAAGGGGCCCTGGGAGCATCAGACATCAGTCAAAAATTTGATTTATAACTCATTGCACTTTTCTCTTTCCCAGGAGATCTTGGACTTGCTTGTGCCCCAGTCTCTTCAGGTCCCACAGGTCAGTAATAGAGTAAGGTTCAAGCAATGCCCATCACACACCCTCCCATCATCCCTCCACTGTAATAGGTCTTTCATGCTTCTTTATATTAAATAATTTGCCCCACTTTTGACTAGGTAAAAGAGGCCATTCTCTGCCTGGTTTCTTACCTAACTTTAATCACTGAAAGAGTGTTGCTTTGTCAAATTGAGACCTGCGAAGACCTTAGCTTAAAAAGGCCAAGGTCTCCCACTGCATCTGAGGCCACCTCCAGTTGTCCTGATCTATATCCTGCCCCTGGGCCCTGATGGCTCTGGAGGAGAAAGTGAGGCTGGTGACTTTGTACAGCCCTTCCTCACTTAAATTCGATTCACTGCAAGTCATGGCATCACCTTCCTGATGTCATGGTCCTCTTTGAAAATGAAGGACAAACAACATTCTTATAGACACCCAGATGTGGATCTTCTTGTGCAACAATTTGACCACAGAGGAGTTGGGGGAAAGATCATTTATCCAGAGAGGGCATAGAGTGTCAAAAAAAGTCTTGGGGCAGAATTAAGCTTCTGTAGCTTAAAATTGCAATTAGACTTTTGTGATACTCTGATATCGCAAGCATTCAGAAAAAAAACAAAGTGGTTTAGTAATGTCAAGTTCCTGGGTCCAGAGTGATGAAAAAGGGAATGTACTGACAGGCCATGTATCATTAGCTAGGTTGACTGGGGTTGAGGGAGAATTCAGATTCAGGCACATCACAGTGAAAAGGCCTGGTGGTCTTCAGAGATTGTGTAGATGTTCACATTCTAAGTTGACCCTACTTACTACAAAAACTGCTCTAGGGCCTGAATGAGCATAAGCCTTAAGGATAGATAGTGGTTGCTCCACATAGTGAGTAGGATGGATGAAGAAACAGGAGATAGGGAGGAGTGGTTCTAAAGTTAATGGAAATAAGAGGTAGGAGGCCATGGTCGTGACTGGAACTATTCATTACTACATTATTTCTACCTTTCTGCCAGCACCAGAAGCTCCATCAGTCTCTCCCTTATTCTCTTCCTCCAGGACTTCACTTTGTTGACCAACACAGGGATCAGATAATTTCACGGGTAACAGCGGTGGACATGATCCTCGACAAACTTTACAGCCAGTTCCTCAGTAATGAGGAGTATGAACACATCCGGGCAGAGAAAACTAACCCTGATAAAATGAGAAGACTGTTTAGTTTTAGCACATCTTGGGACAGGAATTACAGAGACCACTTGTATAAGGTCCTAAAAGAGACACATCCTCACCTAATAAATGAAATACACAATACTGACAAGGCATCAGTGAAAAGGCCACTGGGGGCTAATAACATTGCCACCTCTCCTTATAAGCTAAATTAGGCTAATGTCCAGTTACTGAGCAGCAGCTGATGAAAATTTTTACAAAGTTCAAAAATTGACTAGAGTAATGTAGAGCACAAGACTGTGGTTTATGTTGAAATTTAATTAGAAATATCAATATTTTCACATTTTAAATAATCTTTCAAATTTTTCAGTAAGTTTGTAGCATTTATACTAAAGGTTTTAAAGTTTAAAACTGTGCTAAAACTTTTGGGACATTCTGTATATAAAGCAGATACAAGACAACTTTGGAAAGGAATACACTAGCAGTTGGGGAAGCATGAAAATCCTAATGAGCTGAATCTTAAAGGTGAGAAGATATAGCAATTCAGGCATAGGGTGGGGGACAGTCAGTACAAAGACAAGGAGGGTGACACAATGTGTGGGGGAACAGCAAATAGGTCACATAGCTGAACTTTAATGTGAAGAGGAGCAATACATAAGTAGGTTGGAAAGGTAGGATGTGGTCAGGTTGTGAAGACCTTTAAATGCCAAAATGAGGATTTTATATTTGATCCTAAAGGTAGCAGGGATCTACTGGAGTTTAAGTACAGCAGCTGTGTGGTCAAATCTACAGTTTATGAAAATCATTTTGGCTGCTGCATGAAGAACGAATTGGATTGGGGAGAAATGTGAAGCAGAAAGACTAGTAGGAAAATATTTCAATAGGCCAGGTGAGAGGTGACAAGGGTTTTAACTAGGGTGATAGGTGAGTGGAGTGAAGGGGACATATATAAGAGTTTTATAGGGACAAAAATGAGATTCAGCAATCTATTGCACATGTGCAGGAAGAAAGAGGAGCCAAGAATGAAACTAAAGTTAAGAAATTGGGTAACTGGAAAGATGGTCATCCCATCAACAGTAATAAGTTTATTAAAAGCTTGAATTTGAGGTGGGGAGGGCAGACATAATGAGTACTTTTTGTACATGCTGAATTTGAAATGTCTACAGGAGAGCTAATTCAAAATGCAAAATAAAAAGCAACTGATGTAGAAATTCATCTCTATTGCAAATGATGTCTAATAGAATCCTTGGTCATGTGAGCAACAAGATGGCAGACTAGACATTTTCTGATTCCCATGAGCTCTTAAACCTCTCCAAAAGAGAAAGTATATGCCAAAGGTAAAACAACTTCAGCAGTCTGCATGGTCTATGATACCCACACCCAAAAGGATAAAAAAACAAAACAAAGCAATGAACTGACATCTACGCTGAACTCAGGAAGCACACTTTCCCCCATTACCCACCACACTACTGGTAGTGAGAATGCACCAGTGAATCCAAAGGTCTGACCCACAAACCTGCAACAAAACCCTACCCCACACCCTTACTTCCCTCCATCTTTCACGTGCCATGGAGAAAAGAGCTCCACGTTGCAGAAGTTTGCTTGATGACCAGTGCCATGATAGCATTCTGTGCTGAAAATGATTTTTGCCAAAGAGTAGAGAAACAGAGGGTAAGGGACAGGACACATCTCTAGACTTGAAAAACTATTCAACTCCACATTCTTTCCTTCTTTCCTCCTAGAGCCTTAAGGACCCAAACTCCAAATGACAGAAACAATTCTGGCTATAGTGATGTCAGTCTGGCAGTACTTAGAGCTGCCAGGCTAGAGAAATGAGAGCAGAGAAAAAGGAAAAGGAAGAAGAGGTGCATAGTATTGGGGTGGGGGAGATTAAGGCACTCCACTAAGCCTTCCACTCAAAAGTTAGTATGGGCAAAGACCTAGGCTGGTGAACTGTGACTGCCCAATGTGGAAGGAGGCTGAGATGCTTTGAAATATATCCCTCAGGGAAACCACCATCAGAGGGAGGGGGTCAGAAAGTAACTAACAGGGAGATGGTAGTGATATTAACAAAGAATCAAGAGGAAACAAAAGCCTTGACTATAAGCAGATAAATCAACAAGGAAAACCTTAGCAGAAGGAAATATGGCTTCCAGATCTAGCAAACTAGTTTAAGTATCTATGAATAAATATTCAAAACAAAGCAAACTAAGATAACATTTAATGAGGCAGAAGACCCTGTGAAATTTGGGGGAACATGGAACTACAAAACATTGCTCCTGAATGGTTTAAAAAAAATTGAGAATTATGACAGCAGAATTTTGTACAGCAAAAATAACTGGCAGAATAGAAACACTAGAATCTGTAAGGGCAAGTCACAAAGAAACAAAAGAGAGAATAATAGATTGGGAATTACAATGCACAGAAGTTAAGCACAATCTAGAAGGAGAGAAACAAAAAATGATAATATAGAAAGAAAATATGTTCCCTATCCAAACAAAACATAATGATCTCAAAGACAGGATATACAGAGACAACTTAAGATTGAGTCTACTAGAAGATCAGGCAAAAACCTAAACATCATAATGCAAGAAATACAAGAAAACTGCTCAGGTCTTAGCACAGAAAACAAAATACCAATTGAAAGAATTCATAGATTTCCTACCAAAATAAAACAAAAAAACTCATGGCTGCTGATTCCAAGATATATAGTGGTTAAATTTAATAATTCAATTCAGAAACAAGTTCTGCAAGTAACCAGGAGAAAAACCTTCAAATTCAAAGGAAAAGAAATTCAAATACACAAGACTATTCAAACCCACTAGAAAATGCACAATGGAACAGTATATTCTGAAAAGCAATTTGCAAATCTAAGCTTGACCACAAATGAAAAAAAAAGATAGATGTTTAATAATAAAGAGGTGCTTGAAACACTCTTAAAAAGAAAATGAGACTTGACTATGAAGTCTAACATACTGTGAAAATGCACACCCATATGCATGTAAACCTCAGTTAAGGTTTAAAGTTTCTCCCCTTCTGGTGGATTTAGGGTATGGCTTATAAAAGACCATCAAAATTATGGAAATTCACAGACTTTGAGAGTGGTAAAGGACTTCAAGGTCACTTAGTTCAAACTTCTATGCAGTGATGAATCTACTTTTAGCATTTGGGGCACCCTCTTATCATAAGTGGGAACCCAGAAATATTTGTTTTAGAACATTTTCACTGTGGGTTGATATTCGTTAAACACACAAACACACAATAAAAAAAACAAAAATAAACCCTATAGCTCATAAACTCCCAAATAATGCTTTTACTTTTTTCTTGTCAGAAGTCACAACTGGTTTAAAGCAAAGACGTAATGAAACAGTAAAATAACAAAATTCATTATGGAACATTCTCACTTAAAAATATAAGGCACACTCTCCAACACACCATCAGTGAAGAAATTGGGAATTCGTAAGGATCATACATTAGGGACTTACATGTAGGGAAGAAAAATTAAAGAATATGGAAGGATAAGTCATTTATCCAATCCAGTACCATCTACTTCTTCTGGTAATGTCACCACACTAGTCTAACTGCCCATACATATGACTATGGTCCGATGTTTCCACTAAGAATTCCACTTTCCTGGTATGTTAGGTAGGGTAGTCTCTTCTCAGCATTGTTCTAACTGTCTTGATAGTCCCAAGGCTTCTAGTAAATTCTAGGTGCTGCTCTCTGCTACCAACTTCAGGCTATGTTTTCTCCATTCTTACAGGTACAGTGACTAGAACCTCTCCCTGGCAAGTAGGCTGAAAACTGTATTTTCTTCTGGTGACATAACCAACGTGATATTCATTTAAATTATCCGTACACTAATGATTCATAGTTCTATACATAAAGCTCCAGTGTCTCTGAGCTTCACCCTTGTGTCATCAATTGTCATTTGGACATTTCACACCAGATGTTACATAAGCATCTCATACTGAAATCTGAAAACTTAATACTGAAAACTGAACTCATGTTTTTCCCCAAATCCATTCCTCTCCCAACATCCCTATTTATATCAAAAGTATCACTATTCTTCTAGTCTCCCAGGTTCTTCACTTTGGTGTAATCCTCACTGCCACTCTTTCTTACCCCACATATCAGTTGCCAAATCTTGCCATTTTTATATCCACATCTCTTATATCTGCACTTTCTCTCTATTCACATGGCTACCATGTGAAAGAAACAGCAAGCAGGATGCTCTGGCTGAAACAAAGGGTATATGAAGAAGAGTAACATACATTAAGTCATGAAATGAGGGCTCGAGATTTTCACAGGTTTATTTTATACCTTGCTGCTTTATTAGTTATTGTTTCAATTATTTTATCATTAAATCTCTAGGTTTATAAACATTTGTTATCATTTGTAAACAGAGACAATTTTGCCTGTTTATTCTCTCAAATTAGTTTTTTCTTATTGATATTGCTAACATTTCTAGAACTACATTAATAGAAAGGACGTAGGGACCTTATTTAAAAGGTTTCTATTGTTTCTCCATTATAGAAGTTAACTCTTATTTTTCGATTGGTGTCAATCATATTAAAGAAAAAAAGGTATTTATCTGTATGCTTTTTAGTGGTTTTACTGTTGTATTTTGTGAAAAGCATTTGTATCTAATAACAGATCAGCCATACACTCTTATAAGAGTGAATACTTGGAAGTTTCCCCATGTATACTTAGGGCACTGCAAACTAAGAGCAGAGAGAAGAGAAACAAACTGCATCCAGTCTGTGACTGACAGGACCATATAAGTATGCCTAAAGTGTAAACCACAGTCACAATGAGATCAAGTGGAGCTAATTCTGGTGACTTCTCCCTCCTGCTTGTTCCCTCTGAGTACTTACTGAGAAAACTTTAGCAAGTTTTAAAACCTGCCAAATTCATTACTTTTCCTTCCCCCTTTCTAACAACTAGAGATATGGAAGAGGGAGTGAAGCTTCAACAAATCATACAGCTTACTATTAAAATATTTTTTAAAAGTTTTTTTGTCATCTTGCTATTATAACATTTTTTGGTTACCTAATAATGTTTCAATAAATCACATGGATGTTAAGAAAAAAAATGGTAAATCTTAAGAGCAGGAATGAATGGGAAAGGAAGCTCAGTGCTGAAATAAAGTGGGTTTCCTATTTTGGTAATTTTTAGCAAATTTTAGCAAATTTCAGTTTAGGGTTATATCCCTAATCATACAGAACCTGAGGGCCCCACTAAAAAAAGAACAGGTTAATGGAAAGGAGCAGGGTACCCCTATGCAGTTAATACCTCTAAATGGTAACCAAATTATCCACAAACCACTACCACCATTTGCCTAATTAATCAATTAAATTATCCAAGAGGCCACTACTCTATGCAAATTACAAAATGCAAAGGGTCAGGTGTAGGGAGCTATTGTTCTTGAAGTACCATCCTTTGCACTTCTTGAACTTGCTATATATACATACACACATATCAGTCAGTCAGTAAATATTAAGCACCTACTATGTGCAAGGCACTATGTTGAACTCTAGGGATATGTAAAGAAGCAAAGTACAGTCCCTGCCCTCAAGGAGCTCACAATCTAATAGGGGATGACAAGCCAACAAACATAGACAAGCATAGGTTCAATGATAATAATTATAAGAGAGAAGGCACTACAATTAAAAAGAGCTGAGAAAGTTTTCTTAAAGGAGATAGGAATTTAGTTAGGACTTAAAGGAAGTCAGGAGAATAAGAGATGAGAAGGGAGATTACTCCAGGCAAAGGTCACAGCCAGAGAAAATACCCAGAGTGGAGAGACAGAGTATTTTATTTATGGAACAACAAGGAGGCCAAACTCTGGATCAAAGAATATACGGCAGAGAATAAGGTATAAGATGACTTGGAAGGTAGGAGAAAGCCAGGTTATCAAGGGCTTTGAATGCCAGAGGCTTTTGTATTTGAAACTGGAAGACAGAGGGAGCCAATGCAGTTTGTGGGTGGGTGTGTGTGTGATGGTTGGACCTGTGCTTCAGGAAAGCACTTTGGTGGTTGAATGAAGGATGGATTGCAGTGGAGAGAGACTAGAGGCAGGCAGACCCAACAGCAGGCTATGGCAGAAATCAAGGTGTGAGGTAGTAAGGGTCTGCACTACAGAGGTGGGAGTATCAGAGGAGAGAAGAGAGAGGATTTGAGAGATGTTGCTAAGGTAAAATCAATAGGCCTTGGTAACAGACTGGATATGGAGGATAAGAAATAGTGAGGAGTTGAAGATGACACTTAGGTTGCAAAACTGAGAGACTGAGGATGGTGTCGCCCTTTACAAATACCTGAGAATTTAAGAGGCGGGAGGATTGGGGAGAAAATATAGCTCCCTTTTGGACATGATTCATTTAAGATGTCTCCTGGAATCCAGTTCGAGATGTTTGAAAGGCAGTTACAGATGCAAGACTGGAGGTCAGCAGAAAGGTTAGGGCAGTAAAGGTACATCAGAGAATTATCAGCATGGAGGTGGTAATTAAATCCACGGGAGTTGATGAGATCACCAAGTGAAGTAGTAGAGAGGTAGAAGGAGGAGAGTTCCCAGGACAGAACCCTGTGGGAAACCTATAGTAAAAAGGCATGATATGGATGAGGATCCAGCAAATGACATTGAAAAGGAGCACTCTGAGAGATAGGAGAACCAGAAGAGTGTGTTACTGTGAAAACTGAGAGAAAGATCATTAAGAAGAAGATGATCAACAGTGTCAAAGGCTGCAGAGAGGTCAAGGAGAATAAGGATTCAGAAAGGCCACTGAATCTGGCAATTAAGAGATAACTATTAACTTTGAAGACAGCAGTTTGGGTGCAATAAGGTTGGAAGTCAGATTGTAAGGGGTTAAGAACAGAGTAAGAGGAGAGAAAGTGGAGACATCTATTGTAGATAGTTTTTTCGAGGACTTTAGCCACAAAGGACAGAAGAGGTAACATAGGATGACAGTTGGTGGACATGGAAGGATCAAGTGAGGGTTGCTTCAGGACAGAAGTGACATAGGCATATTTGTAGGTGGTAGAGAAGGAACCAATGGACAGAGAAAGACTGAAAATAAGTAAGAGAAGGAAGATGACAGAGGAGGATCACTTGTGAGGGTAGAGGGAGTAAGGCCACTTTTCATGTAAGACAAGGGTAAAGGAGGAGATAATGGCAGAAGCTATGTGAGTGCTATGAGATGAAGAAGGGAGAAAAGGGAGCTCATGGAGAATATGACAGAAGGGCTTAGGGCTTAGACAGGTTTCAAACAGTTCTTAAACAATTTCCAAACTATTAACAACTACATGAAAGAATGCTCCAAACTGCAAACAATAAGAGAGATTCAAATGAAAACAACCTTTTACCTCATATTCAGCAAATCTACAAATATACAAAAGACAGGAATAATTAGTATATGTTGGGTGGGTTGTGCAAATATAGATACACTAATGTATTGTTGGTGGAGGTGTGAATTGGTACAATTATTCTGGAAACCAATATGTAATTATATAAAATATTCATACCCTTTGACCCAGTGATTGATTGGGAAGCATATATCCTGAAGAGTTTAAAAAACAAAAAACAAAAAAGGATCCATAGACACCAAAATATAGCAGCATTTTTCAAAGCAGAAAAGAACCGATGTCCACCAATTTGGAGAATGGATAAACAAATAGTAGCACATGTACGTAACAGAAGGTTATTAGGCTTTAAAAAAAATTATAAACATGAAGAGAAACAAGCTCTAAAAGATGTACATGAATTGCTGATACAAAGTGAAGTCAGCAGAGCCAGGAAAGTAATATAAATCATGTCCACAACAATGTAAATGGAAAGACCCTCTATCACAAAATAACTGAAGCTGAATGTTGTGAAATTATAAAACACCAGCTTGATCCAAATAAGATGAGGACATCTCCTCCACCTCCCTACTTTACAGAGGTTGAGATGAACAGATGGGGAGTACTGCATGTAATTTTTTTTTTCTGTGTTTACTGATTGATTAATCTTTTTCTCTTCCTTTAAAAAATGTTATAAGGGATGGCTCTTATGTAGGGATGGGGGAAACTCAGGGGGAATCTAGGCAATAAAAAGAGGAAAGTCTAATAAAATATTTTTAAAATTAATGAATTCTTTCTCCTTTCACAGCTTCATCTTCTAAATACTCTGCCCTTTCCCAGGAAAGGGACATTCTCAGGAAAGGGATGATTTCTGGGCTAGTAACATACAGGTTCCCAGTGAGATAATGCTAACTCTACTGAAACACCACTGTATTTCTCTAATGGTCTTGGCTCACCCAAGTCCATTTGGGACCTGAGTTATTCAAGTCTTCTGTAGAAGACTTTGGCTATTTTGATAAAGAATTCATAAATTACAGAATGACAAGTTTTCTGAGTTGGAAAACGCCTTTTTAGGCTACATACTCCAACCCACACCAGAAGAGAATTCCCTCTACATCATAACCAAATGGTCATTTCTTGATATTATACGTATGCCAAGATAACTCATACCTATGCATCAGTTATCCCAGGTTCTCACTATTTTTATACTAATTACTACCTGTCTTTTTTTTCTTGCTATTGTACCCTGAGATTCTATTCAAAATAGAAAACTAAAAACTCAAAAAACCTAAACACATTTCATATGTTCTGTGATGGGAGAATAAACAAACTGATTTATCAAGGTGATGGAATGTGGATGTACAACTAGGGATATGCGAATTTTTCTAATTGGAAGATTTATATGAAATGAAGTTAGAATATACACATTAATATTTTATCATCCAGAAAAAAATGCACAGAAAAGAGTTGAAAAAGGAGCAAACTTTCTTTGTTGCCATCTTGTGGAAGTAAATGTACACACACTTTAGGGTATTGTAAATAAAGGAGATTATTTTTTAAAATGTGCTTAATTTTATCTGTTTTGGAATTAGAATGTTCATTTTTAATCAGTTATTAAGAAAGAAAAAGAAAATGAAATGTGAATTTGCTTGGTGACTTAAAAATTCTGTGGTTTTGATAAAATGGTCAATTTAAAAAAGAAAATCTATCAGGCACACTTGCTGCAGACTAACTCTTCTTAATGGTGTCTAAGGTATTCTACAATTAAGAGTATAATAAAAGAAGAAAATAGTAACTAGTAACGTACTCTGTAATCTTGACACTCTGGTATTTTAACAAAAGATTATTTTTTTGTGAAGCTTTTCCCATGTTATCACACGAAATTAGCCTTATGTATAACATTTATAGCAAAATTGTTTCCATAGTCAATATAATTCAGATTCTTTTTCTTCCCATTCATTTGCTGATGTTTCTCACATAAAATGTATAGCCTTACTTACCAGTATAAATTATCTGATTTATAGCAGGGGGTCCTCTGACAGCTTAACTATACTTAACATTTATTAAGGGCATTCTACATGCTAAGTATCATAATGAGTGATGAGGATAGAAAGAAAAGAAAAGCATCCCTGTCTTGAAGGGGCATATACTTTATGGTGGGTGGGACTGAAGTGGCTAAAACATTTCTGTTCATTGCTTTTATATAATTTCCTTCCATTATGAAGTCTCTGATGATAAATCAAGAATAATAAATTGCTAAAGGCCTTTCCACATTCATTATGCATGTTTTCTCTCTGCTATGAATTTTGTTATGTTTCATCAAACTTTTACAGAGGTCAAAGGCTTCTCTGCATTCATTACAATTAAAGGTAACTTTTTCATATGAATTCTCTCATGTCGATTAAGATTTCCCTTCTCAAAGAAGGCTCTTCCACATTTATTACATTCAAAGGGCTTCTCTCCACTATGAATTTTCTCATGTTTCTTTAAAGTTCCTCTCTCACCAAAGGCTTTTCCACATTTATTACATTCAAAAGGTTTCACTCCAGTATGAACACTCTGGTGATCAGTAAGAAGTACCTTTCGGCTGAAGCTTTTCCCACATCTATTACATTCAAAGGGTTTCATTCCAGTATGAATTCTCTGATGTCTAATAAGGGATCCCCTTTCACTGAAGGCTTTTCCACATTCTTTACATTCAAAAGGTTTCTCTCCAGTATGAGTTCTCCAATGTATAATCAAAGCTCCACTCCCACTAAAAGCTTTTCCACACTGATTACATATGAAGGGTTTCTCTCCAGTATGAGTTCTCTTGTGTGTTGCCAAATTTCCCCTGTGACGGAAGGCTTTCCCACATTCACTACATTCAAAGGGTTTCACTCCAGTATGAATTCTTTGATGATCAGTGAGGTTTCCCTTATTACCAAAGGTTTTCCCGCATTGACTACATTCAAAAGGCTTCACTCCAGTATGACTTCTCCAGTGCATAAAAAGGTTTCCCCTCTCAAAGAAGGATTTCCCACATTCACTGCATTCAAAAGGTTTCACACCAGTATGAATACTCTGGTGATTATCAAGAAGCACCTTTCGGCTGAAGCTTCTCCCACACTCATTACATTCAAAGGGCTTCACTCCAGTATGAGTTCTCTGATGTCTAATAAGGGTTCCCCTATTACTAAAAGCTTTCCCACATTCATTACACTGAAAGGGTTTTTCTCCAGTATGAATTATCTTATGTGTTGTCAAGCTTCCACGGTGACTAAAGGCTTTCCCACATTCATCACATTCAAAGGGTTTCATTCCAGTATGAACTCTCAGGTGATCAGTTAGGCTTCCCTTATTGCGAAAGGCTTTCCCACATTCATCACATTCAAAAGGTTTCATTCCAGTATGAATTATCTGATGTCTAATAAGGTTTCCTCTCTCAAAGAATGCTTTCCCACATCTATCACATTCAAAAGATCTCTCTCCAGTATGAATTCTCTCATGTTTAGTTAAACTTTCTCTGTGGCTAAAAGTTTTTCCACATTTATTACACTCAAAGGGTTTTTCTCCAGTATGAATCCTCTCATGTTTATTCAACTTTCCCCTTTCAGCAAAGGCTTTCCCACATCTGTTACATTCAAAGGGTTTCACTCCAGCATGAGTTCTCTCATGGCGATTAAGATTCCCCCTGCTACTAAAGGCCTTCCCACATTCATCACATGCAAAGGATTTCACTCCAGCATGAGTTCTCTGGTGTCTAATAAGGCTTCCCCTGGAACCCAAGATTTTGCCACATTCATTACATGTAAGGGGTTTCTCTCCAGTACAAATTCTCTCATACAGAGTAAGACTGGATTTTCTCTCAGAAACTTTGCCACATTCATTGTGTTCATGTAACTTTCTTCCAGAATATATGCTATGAAGTTTGTTTCCTGAGTAGTATCTGAAAGATTTCACTGGAACAAAGACTGACCCTGGACTAAAACTACTCCCAAATGAATTGTGTTGAGGTACACTCACTTTATTAAGAATTGTTCTGTGAATGATGGTTACATTTCTAGAGTGTGTCTCCTGGTTGCCCAGTTGTTTCTGTAAAACGACATCATGTGCCACAGATTCTCCCATCTTGGCATTTTGCAGAATATCCACTGGTAGTCTTTTCTTAAGTGATGGTATGTGGCAAATACTCTGTATTAAACTCCAGTTTTTGGTTTCACTCCAACTGTCCAGATTAAGAGAATCTGAAAAAAATTTTATAAAATGTCACTAATATCTGTACCCTGTTCCAGGACAAAAGAAACTGCTTTATAACAAGTTCTATCTTTTATTTAATTTGTATGTAGAGAACAGTTTCATCAGAATTAAAGTCAAAGATAGGAGAAGAGATAGAAACAAGAGAATGTAATTGCCCAAGCAAAACAAAGTATGTCTCAGGTCATGAAACAGTCATTAAAGCAATACACACAATAACAAACAGGATTTCCTTCTGGAGGACAGAACAGTACAATATCAGAGGAAGAGAAAAACCTACAAAATTACTTAAGTAGCAAATAACTTTGGATTTATGCAAACTAAAATGATAGACCTGGAAAATTAAGCTATAAGAGAAAGTTGAAGAATTTTTGTACTTCTCCCAGGTTATGAAGGAATGAAGGATCTGACAAATATATTTCATCTAGCTACTGCTTGCAATGACTCTCATTTGTTTGCTTTTTCCTTACTCACCTGAATAAGTGCTTCTTGGGACTTCTCCCTCTGATACCCATGAGGCTTCTCCTCTTTCCAATAGGGAAATCACATCCAGTTTGGAAACAAAAATCCCTGGGGATAAAAATGCATCTAAGAACTAAATTCTCTACATGAAAAAAAGCACAGTTAAGAAAGCATATAGAAGACAGTATGAAAGACAGCTGAAGCATACTGTACTGCAGTGGTATCAAACTTAAATTAAATAGAAATGGGGCCACTAAATCATACATAAGGATTATGGGCCATTTACTGACTTAGAAAACCACATGTTAACATTATCCATGTCCTATTGTATTTTAATTTATTTTGTTATATACTTCTGAATTATACTTTAATCTGTGCTACCTCATGATGTGAGTCACATGTTTGATACCTCTGCTCTACTGTATTTCAAGGGAGAATTGGTCACAAATACAACTTAGAATAATAAAGAAAATTAGCTAATTTGACCCTAATTCATGGTAGGGTTACAGCTCTGGTATCCAAATCAGTTGGTAAGCTCTTTAAAGACATACTATACAAGCACCACACTACACATAAGAAATACAAATACAAAGAATGAAATAATCTTGACTGTCAAGGAGCTTACACTTTAATGGGGAAGAAAACAGGTGCATGTATAAGTGTATGCACAATAAATATACAGAGAATATAATTAAATACAAACTAGTTTGAGAGGCACTAGCAGTCAGAGGGATCAGGAGACTCTTCATGCAGAAGGTGGTAGCTTAAGTTGTATCCTAAATGAAGAGAGGGATTCTATAAGGTGGAGATAAAGAGGAAGAACATCCAGCCATACAAGAAGCACGGAGACAGGAAGTAGAGTGTTGAATGAGGAGCAAAGAGATAGCCACTTGGACAAGATCACAAAGTGTTTGTGACGGTAGGGGGAAGGGCACCAGGGGGGCAGAAGAGAGAAAGGGGTACCTTCAGACAAAATCAAAGTCTGAGTAAAATGTAAGTTAATTCACACTGGACATAAGCCCTTTATGATATAATAAACATGGAAAAGTCTTTTTTGAGAGAGAAAACCTCATTAGCCATCAGATCATGTACAATGTTATGTCGAGTGATGCTAGAAAAACTGGTTGGTGCTAGATTGGAAAGGTTTTAAAACCTAAACAGGAATTTATTATTTTTTTTTATCTTAGAAGCAACAGGTAGCTACTGGAGTTGGCTAAGTAAGGGAGTGATATGATCAGATTTACATTAAGGCACATCACTTTGGCAGCAATGTGGATAATGAACCATAGTGAGAAGAGACTGCATACAGGAAGATCAATTTAGGAGACAACTGCAATAACCTAAGCTAAAGGTGATGATGACCTAAACTAAGGTTGCAGCAGTCAGTAGAAAGGAAAGAAGAGGTCAGATTCCAGAGATGTTGTGGAGGTAGAAAACAAAAAGATTTGACAGCTGACTGAATAAGTGGGGTGAGGGAGAGTAAAGAGTCAAGAATGATGCTGAGATTACAAACCTGAGAAACTGAAAGAATGGAGAAACCTTTAATAGAAATAGAGAAGTTTAAGAGCGGAGTGAGTTGGTAGGGCGAGGGAAGATAACAAGTTCAGTTTTTAATATGTTCAGTTCAAGATGTCTCCAAAACATCCAACTTGAAATATCCAACAGGTACCTGGTGATGCACAACTGAAAGCTCAAGGGAGACTAGGCTGTGTATATATAGATCTGTAAGTCACCTGCAAAAAGGGGATAATGAAAACCATGGGAGAGGAGATTATAAAGACAGAAAGTAGGGAGAGAGAGAGAGAGAGAATACAATACAGAGGTTTAGGGAATACCAAATCAGTGAGTGTGCTATGAATGATGTGCCAGCAAAGAACTCTGAAAAGGAGTAATCAGATAAATAGGATGAGAATTAGGAGAGTAGTGTCACAAAAACCCAAAAGAAGAAAGTATCCAGGAGGCGAGAGTGGTCAACAGTGTCAGATACAGCTGATAGGTCAAGAAAATGAGAACTTTAAAAAAAAAAAAGACCATCAGATTTGGCAACTGCTCATTGGTAATTTTTAAGATTAGACTGAGTTGAATGATAAAATTACAAGCCACACCATAAAGGACTAATCAATGAGAGAAGTGGAAGCAATGAATACAGATAGCTTTTTCCAGAAGTTTGACTAAGAAAGAGAGATAGGATGAAAGTCTGAGTGGGTGTCATGATCCAATGAAGGTTTTTAAAGGATGAGGGAGATAGGCATGTTTGAAGGCTGGTGGGAAAGAATCAGTAGAGTGGGAATCTAAAGATGAGAGAGGGAGTAATTGAGGTTGCATTCATCTGGAGAGCTCAGATCAGGGCTAATTACAGAGGGGTTTGGCTTTGGCAAGAAGGGCCACTTCACAAGAGACTGGGAGATGTCATCAAGGGGTTTTAAGATGAAGAGGATCCCATGTCAAATGCCCTCAAAAATGTCAGTTTCTGTGGGGAGTGTGATACGGAATCACTTAGGAAGAAATCAAAAGATTGCCTCATAGTAGTGAGTTAAGTTGAGTTGGATAATATGAACTTACAATGTACTCAGTCAGCAAAAGTGAGTGACTTCTAGAGATGCTCATTAGCAAATGAATATAAGTAGAGGAGATGGATAAAAGGACTAATTTAGGGCTTTAAAATGGTAAATGGGAAAATTCTAGAGCAGAAATCAGTGTAGAGTTGAATTGGCTAAAGACAAGGTCAGAACTAAGAAGGAAGGCAAATGAAGTAAGAAAAATAATAGTCTGAAGAAAAGACTGAAGAACACTCAATGAGGAAGAAAATTGATTTAGAAAGGGTGAGGCTTAGGGAAAGATGGAATAATAATTGGATTAGAGGAGTGGTTCAGTTAGTATATTTGTGGGTAATGGAGAAATTTAGAATAATGTCACCCCTATATGTGAATGAGACAGAAAAAAGAAGTCCTAGGATTTAAAAAGACTGAGAAATTCAAAAGTTAGGCAAATCTGAGGGAGTACCAATATAGATGCTGAAGTTATTGGGAATAAAGTTAGGGAAGGGGAAGAATACAGTAAGCCAAGGGCTGAACTTCTGATATACAGAAAATAGGAAGTCCCTGTGGATTTTAGAATAAGGGAGTGACATGATCAGAACTATGACCTTTGACCTTCCCTGGGCCTTTACTAATTTTGCTCCAATTCATTTAGCATTTAAGTGCTCACTGTATGCAGAAAATTACACTGGGGAAGATACAGGTTTAGCTAAGATATAGTCCCTTCTTGTCCTCATAGAACTTCCAGGATGAAATTCAGGCAGAACGTCAAGAGAAATTCTGGGAGGGAGAAATACATTGGGGAAGACAGAAAAAGCTTTCAGAAGGAAGTAGTTTTATAATTTCCTTGGAGCTTAGGCAAGAATCTTTGGCTTGAAGGTACAGAAGTAAGGAAAATATACTCTCAGGATTAGCTCAAGAAAGCTATGGGATTTCTCTTTCTACTAAACAAAGAACTTTATCAGCGAAAAGACAACAAATATTCTGCCTATTGGCTATTAACAATATTTGAATCCCTCTTATGTTGGGAAGTCTTAAATATTACTGCACAATAAGCCAAAACTTAAGGAAGTACTTCAAATACACAATAGCTGGAGAGTGGTAAAGTGAAGAAGTGAAAATGCACCCCACAATGGACAAATGGCAAATCACAGAGTACTATGCTTACCCACTGAGATGAGGTTCTCATAGTTCTCCATCATCACATTCCTGTACAAGTCCCTCTGTGCATGGTCCAGCTGTCTCCACTCCTCCCAAGTGAATTCCACAGTCACATCTTTGAATGTCATGGATTCCTGAATCAAGCACATTCCTGCTTACTCAAGCTCCACTACTCTCATGAGTCAGGGAGATGGCAGGATAATAAAGGGAAAGGTTCTCACAGGATTCAGAATTTTGAGTGTTTCTTGTCAAATATTTACAGATTATGTTCCTCACTGTGTACTACACACGGTAGCATGTGGATAGTTTTACTGCTCAAATTCACCCCAACAAATCCTATCAACTAAACCCCTAAAATTCAAGTACTTGAGTGCTAACACTCCAAATTATACAATATAATCAGCATACATCTTACAATTAGATATACTACCATTAGCAAGCACATTAAACGTATTAATTTCTAAATAACTATGTTACAGCAATCATTTTCCATTACTGATAAACATTGTCTGACTACACTTAAACAGGAGATTGTAAATCATAAGTGGTTAATTACACTAAGAATTCTCATGATTTCCAAACAAAAAATCATCACAGGATCAGAGCTAGAACTAAAAGATACATCAGAGGCCAAATGGAGTTACCTTGCTGATTTTATAGATGAGGAAACTGAGGCTCAGGGAAATTAGATGATTTGACTAAGGTCACACAGGGAGTTAAGTATCAGAGACAGTATTCCCTCTGTCTCTCTAAGGGCACTGGTTCTTTTTTGGAACTGTGGAAATCTGGAATAAAAATCTTCCCCCAAATTATAGTAAATATTTACTACCTACTTACTATGTGCACAGCACTGCATTAAGTTTCTCTGCAATAGTGAAAACCATAACTTATTCAGGCCTTCTCCACCTGTCCATATCCTTCCATAAAATTTCCCAGAGAAGTTTTAAGAAAAACGCTAGGGGCCTTCTAGATTTCTTATCAGACAAGGATATAAGTACAGTCTAGGCGGAATCCCATTAGTTATTCCTCTCCCTCCTTACATGACCAATGACTTTATTTTATGGTCACACCTTTTTTGGTTATCTCTTTTATGCTTGTTCTTGTGCACAAGTCTTCACAGGTAATATGCTATAGTCTATCTATACCTACCATATGCCTCCCTTCCACCATTGTTACTTGGTTGGCTTATAATTTCAATTCTTCAGAGATGATGGTACTCTGTGATTCATAACAATAAAGGACAACTAAAAAAATGACTGTTTAAAAGATTGGCTTTTGCTTCACATAAAAGCTTGGGGCCACTAACAGCAATGTACCATTTCCCATATCTATGCAGCCTGATACTATTCAATTCTGAGAACAGTTCATTTCCCATCTATACAGTCTTTCTAAAATTAATGTACATAGTACATGCACACTTCTATGGCTAGATAACATGGAACCAATACAGTAATATCCTTAAACAGGGATATTTGGAAAACCTGCTAAAGAGTAGGCCATCTTCCATCATGGTGGCAAACATTATCTCCCTGTTTTAAACATAACTTTTAAATATAACTTGCTTGACATAACTGACATAATCAGAGGAAAAAAATATATCTGGTATTGCACCCATCAGGAAATTTTGTGTGTCCTTTACAAAGACATGGAAAACACACTGATGGAGACCCTTAAATGCCTGAATAATAATAGCTAGTATTTTTAGGTTGTATCATTTGATCCTAACAACAACTCCATAAAGTAATACTATTATTATACCTCTTTTACAGATAAAGAAACAAGGGCTAAAAGAGGTTAAGTAACTTGCCCTGGGTGACACAGATAGTAAGAGTCTAGGTAGGATTTGAATTTAAATCTTCTTGACTCCAAGTCCATTCAAAGTAAACATTAAGCCACATATCTGCCTCAAGGTCACATTTTTCTCTACCAAATCATATGTTTTTTCACACAGTCAATAAATTAACTCAGTGGGATCTTCCATTCTCTGGACTTTTCAACCAACTGTCTGATTGTAAAGCTGTGGTACATTATACAATACTATTTGTAAAGACTCCATGTTTCCCTCTCATATTTTCTTCAAGAAAACATGTATACATGTGTTCATTTTTCTATTAAAGATTTTATAGGTGTAGAGAACTGGTTTCATGGTTCAGTACTGAGATGTCTTCTAAGGACTTTTTCTGAAGTAGTAATAACTTTTCCCAAACAGCTATAAAATGCTCCCATTGATATCTGGGAAATCAATCTTCTAATATTCTCAATATTGTAGAGCCTCCAGCATGCAGGTAGGTGGATAATGTGGACTGGGAGTCAGGAAAATCTGAGTTCAAATCCAACCTTAAGCACTCACTAGCCATGTGACCACGGGCAAGTTACTTAACTTGTCTGACTTAATTTCCTCAACTGAAAAACAATGGGAGTAATAATAGCATTTTTCTTCCAAGGTTGTAACTAGGATAAAATGGGATAAAGTGTTTTACAAACCTTAAAACGTCATAAAAATGCTAATTGTTATTATTAATAATGATAATGATGATGGTCTGGTAAAATTTCTTCCCAAAATTCTTTCTCATTCTAAATGCATTTATTTTGTTGATAGGAAGGTTTTCAATTTGACTATTTCAAAATGTCAATTTTATCTTTACTGATCATCTCTATCCTCTGTTCAGGTAAGAATTCTCCTCCTACCCAAAGCCTTGAAAGGTATCATCATCCTTTCTCTAATTTTTTTTTTAAATTACAAGAACTTTTATACTTAAGCCATTGCTTCATTTGTAGTTTATTGTGGAATACGGTATAAGGTACTGGTCTAAAACTAACTTTTGACAGATTGTTTTTGTTTTTCCAGCAGTTTATCTCAAATAGGGGTCTCTTTTTATACTCAAATTTCTATTTTTTAATAATTAAGGTCACAAAGAAAATTTACTAAAAAATTGATCTTTTTTTTGTCTTTGCTTTAATATAATTTCTATTTCTGCATGAAAGGTATAATGTTAAGTGGGCAAATATTATGGCTACGATGGCACCGAAAGACAAAAGAAACTGTGACAGAAATCTTGATAAACATTCCCTTTCTTGTTCCTTGTTCTCCCTCCAGTTTTATCCATAAATATTCTCTCTATGATCTGGCTTCACTGGATCTCATGCCAAGCTTTCCACAAATCTCCTTCTCCCTCTACTATTCACTGCTGTTTCCTAAATTGATATTGTTCATCAACACAAAATCAGTATTGGAAGTGACTTTCATCTGGTACAAATTATGACTTAAACCCAGATCTCTTTACCATCCTGAATGGCCTCTGGACATTCCTGCTTTATCAATAGTCTTCCTAAACTGTGAGGTCACAAATGAACTCAATACTTCAAGCGGTTTTGCTCTTTCTGGTCACTAAAGAATGAAAACTAATCTCCAGCAAACTAAATTTTCCTCCTTCATACCTTCCTTCCCTTTCTCCTACTTTGTGTGTGTTCTCTGCCCCTCTGTCTTACACATTCTCTTCTTTCATCTGGGCACAGCTTTTGTGCCCAGATACAATGTAATACAACTTGAGAATGGAAGTTTCATTCCTATCTTTGTATTCCCAGTTATCTTGCACGTGTTGCTGTTCCAATTTTTGGTGACCCCATTTGGAGTTTTCTTGGCAAAGATACCAGAATGCTTCGCTATTTCCTTCACCAGCGTATTTTACAGACGAGGAAACTCCAGTAAAGAGGGTTAAGTCACTTGCCCAGGATCACACTGCTAGTAAGTGCCTGAGGCTGGATTTGAATTCAGGAAGGTGAATTTTCCTGATTCCAGGTCCCAAACTCTATCCACTGAGCCACCGCCCCTTGCACATACCAGATATTTAATACGCTTAATGAAATGAATTTGCGAATCGAATTTTTGAGGAATAGAATATTTAAACTATCTTATACGTAGGAGGAGCCCGTTTCTCAAGTCCGGGCCTGGCCCACATTCACATACTTAGCTTCCATCAGTCAGCGACGCCAGCGCAGGCAACAACATGCCCCGCCCCTCCCATCCCCCCGCCCCGCAGCAGCAGCGCTTCTGCGAAACTCTCCTCCAGTGGAGGGTAGAATGGAGAAGGGGAGGCGGGGGGGGGGGGGAATGTGCTTGGCGGAAGGGGACGGGGAGGAAGAGTGAAGGACCCTAGGCCACCACCCCCGAGCCGCCCTGTCCCCCACACCCCCAAACCCCGTACCGCCCCGTGCCTCACCTTTCCCGCCTTCATCTCCAAGAATTGCCCAGTCCAGACCTCAAGGATCTCGTCCACGTTAGATGACGTCTTCTCATCGCCTCAGGGTCAGACTGCCCGCCCACGTCGTGACCTCCTCGCTCCGCCCCGCCCCGCATGGAGACCAGGTCCTAAGTAGTTGTGCTGGCAAGATGGCGCAGGCGCAGCAGGGACCAGAGGGGCCGCTCCACACGGAAGAAACAGGCGGAAAAGGCGGAATCTAGTACTCCAAACTACCCCACCCTCCTTAGGGACCGGAAATGTCGTCACCCCCTCAGCTCCTAACTTCCGGAAACCCAGGCACGCGTGATGAAAGGCGGAGGACCTGCAATAGAAGATGGCAAGGTGAGGGACACGGTCGGGATGGGGAACATCCGGGCCTTCACCGAGGCTGCGCAAGGCCACACCTCCCTGGTTCCGGTGTATCCCTGGGAAGAAGGCGGGGAGCACCACTCTGTAGGCCGAGGCCACCCAGTCAAGCATCTGGAATGTCTCGTTCTGGCCTGGGCTTTCTGTTTGGGGATGGACACTACCAAGTTGGAGGGCATCCAGAGGAGAGCCATCAAGAAGAGGAAAGGATTGGACACAATGCAATACAAGGATCAGCTGAAGAAACTAGAGCTATTTAGCCTGGAGAAGAGCTGACGTAGGGGGACATAATAGCTGTCTCCATAAAATCAATGGATTGTTATGAGAAAGAGGAGAACTTTCTAAAGGCAGATCTAGGAGTAATGCATGGAACTTTTAGGGAAGCAGATTTCAGTTTGATCTTAGGGAAAACTCCCTAACAGTTTAGATTTGTACTGAGTTGGAATGGGCAGCTGGTTTCCTTTCATTGAAGTCTTTCAAGTTAAGGGTGAATGCTTGTTTAATTTGTTACAGTAAGGCTTAACTTTCTCCTGAACTCCAGTCTCCAATAACCAGTTGTTTCTTGGATGTTTTGAACTGGATATCCTTTGGACATGTCAAACTCAACATGGCCAGAACAGATTTTTATTCCTAAATTTTTACCTCTTTCTGACTTACCTGTAACTGTTGAAGACACCATTCTCCCACTCACCCAAAATTGAAATGTGTCATCCTCAGCTCCCTGCTGTTTACACTATATGTTCAGTTTTTTGTTGTCTTGTTATCTAGTTATTTTTACCTTCAGAAGATCTATATGTCACCCTTGCTCCAATCACACAACAGCCATCTGGTATCGGCCTCTATCACCACATACCTGGAATATTGCAGTTGGCAACTTGGTCTCTTTGCCTGAGATCTCCCCCTACTTCATTCTATCAACCACTCAGTTGCCAAAAGGATTTTTCCAAAGCACAAATCAGACCATATCACCACCACCCCTCACACACATTTAATAAACTCCAGGGGTTGCTCCCTATTACCTGAAGGATCAAATAAAACTTTATAAAATCTTGTTTGGCTTTTGAAACGTTTCACAACGTGGCCCCTTCCTATCCTGCATAGGATACCACCTGGACTGATCCACGGGGGTGGAAGGCATTGAATAAAAATAAGAAAGGTGGGGGGGGCGTGGAAGCATAAGGAAAGAAGAGAACACAATTTTGAAAAGTCATTTGTACATGTTTCATCTGTTGTGTAACAAAGTCATAGTGATTATATTATTTTCCAAATAAACACACAAAATGCAAGTTATGATGGAGCAGTGGTCAAGTTCACTGACCAAGGTAAAGTGCATTGTGGGGAAGTCCAGCATGCATGAGTAGGAATATGTGCGTGTAATGATTTGTTTATGTTACAATACCGTAGGTTACATGATGCAATATTGTATCATCAACATTTCAATCTAGGAAAAAAACATTTACAATAAATTATTAAGTTTAAGATGAGTCATTTTAAAAAAAGTATTTTTTGAAATGATGCAAATTTCACAAAAAACATTAAAGGGTTAAAGAAAGTGGATTGGGGGGAGGAAGAGGGACAGAGTAATTTTTTTTTTAAAGGGGGTGGTAGGCCAAATAAAAACTTACTCTTCACACACACACACACACACACACACACACACACACACACACACACACACACACACACACACCCCCTCTGTCTCCCTCCTTCATTCCCAGAATCCACTTTTGGGGTCAAATCCTGTTGATACTACTGTGACTTTGACCAAGCCATTTTTACATCTTGGGCCTCAGTTTCTTCATCTGTTGATTGTGGAGGTTGGACAAGATGACCTTAGGGTCACCCTTCAAATTGTACATCTGTGACACTGTATACTAGGTACCCCTTATAAATTTTAATTTTTCTTTATTTTTAAAAATTTCTATATTTTTTCCAATTACATGTAAAATTTTTTAACATTTTTTTTTATTTTGAGCTTCAAATTATCTCCCTCCATTCCTCCTTCCCCTGCCCCCTCACTGAGAAGGTAAACAATTTGATATAGATTATACATGTGCAGTCATGCAGAACATTTCCACGTTAGCCACGCTGCAAAAGAAAACACAAATCACCACTACCACCACCACAACTACCCATCCTGAAAAAAAAAAATAGAAAATAATCTGCATTCAGACTCCATCATTTTTTTTCCTCTGGAGGTGAATAGCATTTCTTTTTTTGTTTGTTTGTTTTTTTATTTGGTTAGGCAATGGGGTTAAGTGACTTACCCAAGGTCACACAGCTGGTAAGTGTTATGTGCCTGAGGACGGATTTGAATTTAGGTCCTCCTGAATCCAGGGCCAGTACTCTATCCACTGCGCCACCTACCTGCCTTGGATAGCATTTTTCATTGTGAGTCTTTTGGAATTGTCTTGTATCATTGCATTGCTGAGAATAGCTAAGCCATTCATAGTTGATTATCTCTTTTGCTGTCTACAATGTTCTCCTTGTTTTCCTGACTTTCCATTAGTTCATATAAGTCTTCCCAGGTTAATTTGAAAGCATCCTGCTGGAAAAAGTTTTGAACTTCAAAGGATCCTTTGTGTGGAAAACTAAGCATATCCTGTGACTGTTTACTGATTACTTTCAAGGTTCAGAGCTCAGTAAAAAATGCTTTCAGGACATACATCAAACGAGCATACAATAAAAGTATCAAGAAGAAAAGATTACATACATCTTAAACAAATGGTTACAAGACAGAGATTAACAGGCCTGAAAAGTCATTCTCCCAAGGCTGTCCCAGACTCTTATCTTAAAGTGTTTGCCATGTGTTATCCCTTCTGCATAACATCTATTGTGCCACGGTTGGATAGTGTATTCCAGGAGCCCCTTAATTCATGGGAGAATGCTAAACCAACATCCTGATCACGTGAGCCCCCGAGGGCAAGAAGAGGCAGGAGTTAAACTCCAACCTGAATTCTTTTAACCCTATCTGGACTTATCATAGCTGGCCCTCTACATTTCCCCCTTTTTGTTTTTGTTGTAACTTGAGGCAATGAACATCTGTACCTATCGATTTGAACCATGACTTTATCAATGCAGTTGCACACGGGAGAACAAGGCAAGCTAGACTTAATAAAATTCCCCAAGTAAAAAGATGAAGTAATAAAGAAGAGATATTTTTGAATATATTTATCGAGCCCAATTTTTCTAAGATCTCTTGTGCTAAACTCTGAGGACAAATCCCTGGGAAATGATTGTCAGAAATTGCCTGAGTGACATTAGTCAAAAGAGATAAATCAGCAGAAAAGCTACTATTATGCCAAATTCCCTCTAAATGATTTTTAATCATATCCCATTTTACTATACTAGAATTATAAGGTATGTGTGTATGTGTGTAGCAAGAGAAAACATTGAGAAATATTTACCTAAAGTTTTTTCCCCCTAGACTTTTCCCTTTAGAAAAGTACATAAAAGTCAAAAACAAAAGCTAAAGTTCAGAAGACAGACTGAGTGGTTATCAAATTTGGGGAAAAAGATAACTCATGTCTAATGAAAATAATTGTCTTCTCTATTCTTTAAAGGGATGTCCACATAAGAGCAGTATCTCATTTCTCATTCAAAAGGAATTAGGCTGTTGATCATCTTAAAGGGGCAGTTTTTAAGGGGAGTTGTTAAGGCAAGAATGGAGTAGTTTTAGGAGATAAGGTGATTCCAGTAGAATGCTAATCTATACTATCACAATAAAGTTGGGCAAGAACCATCTCTGAGGCCACCTGGTCCATATGGCAGGCAGAGTAGTTCAGGGGAAAGAATTCTGGTCCTATGTGAATGAATGGATGAATGAATGAAGAAAATATTTATCAGGCACTTACTATCTACAAAGCACTGGAGATAAAAAAAGAAAAGTAAATCCTTGCTCTCAAGGAGCCCCCATTCTAATAGGAGAGACAACACTTATGGAAGGTTTAAGCTGCAAGTCAGATGGAAAGGTCTCACGGTTTTTAGGATACACTGGCAAAGAGAAGGGCAATGCTTCCTCTTTAATGTCATTTCCACTGATGAAGTCATACATTTACTTGCACAAAAAATTATACCAGTTCTTTTTGTGGTGGCAATGAACTGAAAACTAAGTTGTGTCCCCTCAGTTGGGGAATGACAGAAAAAATTATGTTGTGTTAATGTGATACAATACTAACATGCAGTAAGAAATGGTCAAGGGAATGATTACAGGAAAACCTGGGAAGATTTGTATGAACTGATTTGAAGTGAAGTGAGCAGAATAAGGAAAATAATTTATATCAACACTGTAAAATGAAAAAAAATTCAGTCTTCAGAACTTTGTTCAATGCTATGATCAGCCTTGATTTCAGAGGACCTATAATAATGAAAGCTAACCAACATCCTGACAGACAAGTGATGGGCTAAATATGAAGAATGAGACATCCATTTTTGGATGTGGCCAATTTGGGAATTTGTTTTGTATGACTATGCATTTCTTACAAGTTATGTTTGGTTTGGTTTGATTTTGCAATAGAGGATGTGAGAGGAAGAAAAAGTAAATGCTTTTTAATTGAAAAATGAATGAATGAATGAATAGAAAGAACACTGGCTATGGAATCATAGATATTGAGAGTCAATTCCTGGCTCTGCCACCATCTGTGAAACCTTGGACAAATCACTTAACCCTTCCGACCTCTGTGTTTTCATCAGCAGAATAATGAGTATGGATTAGAAAGAAGTAAGGTGTTTAAAGACAGATAATTTTTTTTTTCTTTTTCTTTGTATATTCAGTGTTTAGTACAGTGTCTGGCACAGAGTAAGATTGAGTGATTGGCTAGGTGGTAAGGGGGATAGAGCAATGGGCCTGGAGTCAGGAGGATCTGAGTTCAGATCCACCCTTAGACACTTACTAGCTAAGTCACCCTGGGCAAGTCACTTAACCTCTATTTGATTCATTTTCCTCATCTGTAAAATGGGGATAATAATAGCACCTACCTCTCAGCATTGTTGTGAGGATCAAATGAGATAGTAATTGCACTTAGCACAGTAGCTGGCACAAAGTTCGTTCTATATAAATGTTAGCTATTATTATTCCTGCTCATATTCTAGGATTCTGTCATTCTATGAACCTGTATTCACACCTGTAGAGGAACACCCTCTACATTATTTGTAACAAAGACACTCACCCTTCATTTGAAAACCTCCAGTGTAGGGAAACTCACTATTCCTCCTCAGGCAGTCCACTGCAAACTAGGACAGCTCTATTTTTAAAGGGAATAAGTTCTTCAAAGAAGTTTAGAAAGGAAGTTTTATCCTTACATCAAGCTGAAATCTGCCTCCCTTCAGGTTCCTCCCATTGCCCCAGTTCTGCCCTCTGGGCTCATGTGGAACAAGTCTAATCTCTGTTTCCCCTCATAGCCCTTTAATATATGAAGAATCCCTCTCCTGGCTGCATTGCTGATTCATCTCCATAGGTCTTTCTCTACCATGCCGTGGAGATCTTTTTACCCTTGGAGGCTCACTCCACCCCCGGGCCATATCCCACATTCCTCCTCTGCCCCTTTCTGGCTTCACCTCCAGATTGGTTGGTGCCTCCCAGAACCTCCAATTTAAGGAGAAAGCCCAGGCCAAAGACATCTTCATCGCTCTCCAGGCTGCACTGGCCACTATTCAGCCCCTTTTTCATGTGTTGCCTTCTCCTATTAGACTGTAAGCTCCTTGAGCACAAGGACTGACTTTCTGCTTCTCTTTGTATTTCCAGATCCTAGCAGGGTGCCTGGCGCTATTTGTTATGATGTTGTTTAGTCCTTTCATTACCCTTTCTTGGAGTTTTCTTGGTAAAGATACTAGAGTGGTTTGCAATTTCCTTTCTGAGCTCATTTTACAGATGAGGAAATTCAGGTAAACAGGGTTAAGTGACCTGTCCAGGGTCACATAGTAAGTTTCTAAGGCTAGCTTTGGACTCATGAAGATGAGTCTTTTGACTCCAGGCCCAGTACTCTATCCACTTGGCCACCTAGCTGCCCTGCCTGGCACCATACTAAGTACTTAAATGCTTGTTGACTCATTTGAATGACAGCTATCATGTCCCCCAAATCTTCTCCAGACTAAAGATTCTAAATTCTTTCAATTTATCCTTGTACTGAATTGTCTCCAATCTTCTCACTACCCTGGTTACCCACTTCCAGTAATCTCCAAATTGGTAATGCCCTTCCCAAAATTTAGTACCCAAACCTGACCAAAATACTCCAGATATTATCACATTACGACAGATTGCAGCAAAACTATCACTTCTCACATTCTGGACACTGTGCCTTTCAACTTCGATTTACATTAGCTGTTTTGCATGACAAATCCCATTGCTAATTTACTGAGCCTGTAATCTACTTAAACCCTCAAAATTTTTCATGTATCATCCATTGTGTCACCACTCTTGCCAGACTTAGTACTTGCACATTAGACTCTCGAAATCTAAATGAAGAACTTGAAGATTATCATGTCAGTGTCCATTCCTCATTTGTATAATTTGTATAACGTGTATAACTTTAATTCTGCCTTGGGTCTAGCCCATGTACTGGCAACTTTCTTCAGATCTCTTAATCTAGGTATTTCTTGATATTACATGGATATCATGAACACCCAGGCTGTCACCTGTTATCCCTTGCAATCAGTATGTAACAGGGTAACACTTTTCTGATTATACATTCATTGGGTCCTCTATCCTGGGCAATTACTAATTTAAAATGTGTCATAATCTGGTCACATCTACCATATGTCTCTCCATTCCCATTTGGGTAATCTTCAAACTCAGTTCTCTAGAGAGTCTTAAATTCCACAAAAGTATTGTTCTTCAAAATTTAAACTAAATTATCACAATGGAAAAATTACAAGTCTTCTTTGATATTTGCAAAGCAAACACCAATCTCATCCCTAATGGAATGCACACCATCTGATCATAGGTCTATTTTTCCTTTATCCTGGATATATTTTCTATATTCCTATATCACATATATATCCTTAATATCCTAGTGACAGTGGGCAAATCACTTTTCCTCTCTGATCTCTAATTTTCTAATCTATAAAGACCTTGGACAAGATGCTCTCTCAAGCTCATTAGCATTAAATTCTATGATGTTATGAAGATACATGCCTAATAAAAATGAAAACAACAGAAACCCAAATTAGCAACTGGTTAAAAATTTGCTCTAGAGAAAGGGAGATAAGAACTCGAATATGGCTGTCCATTTGGACCCCTCATTTGCAGGTATCTTTGAAAATGTCTGTAACAGCAATATAGACACAAGTAGTCTACCTCTCCTTCCCCGCCAGATTATATTATATGTAGATTTCTCAAGGATACCATTAGAATGGTATAATGAAAAATCCAAGTCTTGCCAGAAGCTCATGCTAAACCCAAACAGTATGAAAAATGCTATAGCAGAATTCAATAAAAGGAAGTAATGGAGTGAGAAGAGAGCTTTACCAAGCAGTTGTAGGTATATATTAGTAGTGAGAACTGAAAGCACTGGCAAACAAGATTACCACCGCCTTTGAGGTGATGTGAAAGTAAAGCACAAGACAGAAGACTAGAGCTAATGGACCTGCTGCAACAAGCTGTTGGGGACTTCCTTTAAGTAAGGAACATAATCTCTCAAGTCAGGAAACAATCAGTTTCTCTTCCATGGCACTTACATTTATTTATTCACCCAATCTTGACGGTACAAATGAACCAAGGAAGAAATATTGGTACCTATTTATATAAAATACTACTAGCAGCATTATTCATAATAGCAAAAAGGTGAAAATAACCCATTTTACCCTATGGAAAAGAGGTTAGGTTTTTTTTTTTGTTGTTGTGGTTTTGTTTTGGGTGAGGCAATTGGGGTTAAGTGACTTGCCCAGGATCACACAGCTAGTAAGCGTCAAAGTGTCAAGTGTCTGAGGCCAGATTTGAACTCAGGTCTTCCTGACTCCAAGGCCGGAGCTCTACTCACTGCACCATCTAGCTGCCCCCAGAAAGCAGAGAGGGAAGATTACTTACATGAAGTGATGCAAAGTGAAAAAACTGTGATCACAACATACAAACTATAGCAACATATGAAACATTGTCATAATCCAGAAAACTACACAAAATAAAACAAATTCAGAAATTGGCAAGGAAGAAAACAGAAACTTTTTGTTACCATTTTTTAAAAATAAAGGTATACATGTTTCATTTAGCAAATGTAAATAAAGGAAATTACTCTTTCACATATAATTTTTTTTAGTTACTAAATTTAGAATAAAAAATAAATGTGTGATTTCTCCATATCACTGTCTCCCCAAAATCCATACATGGTTTTGCTAAAACCATCAATAACTTATGCCATCTGGTACCTCCTGGTGTGTTACAGCAAAGATAATAAAAGAAAACCAATTTTTTTTCTTGCAAAGAACCAAATAGAAAAACTGGTGACATTCTGCAATCTAGAGTTCTAATATCAGTATTTAACAAAAGATGAGTCTTTATGAAGCATTTCCCAAATTCATACATCACTGCCATTAACCTCTAGCAGTCTATGAAAGGAATTCTTAACCTATTTGTGCCCTGGATTGTTGGGTAAAACTGATAGATTCCTCAAAATAATGTTTTCAAATCCATAAAATAAAATACACAGGATTACAGAGGAAACCAATTATATTGAAACAGGGACAACAAAGTTCTAAAAAAAAATTGAGACCCTTCAAGAACCCAGGGTCCAGGATGTGGGTTTAATACTAGGTTGCAGAATAGATAGAGGGACTTGGAATCAAGAAAATATGAGTTAAAATCCTGCCTCAAAGACTTATTAGCTATATGGACCTGGCCAAAGTCTTTTAACTTTTCTATCGTTCCTTATCTGTAAAAGGGAGATAATAATAACACATACCTCACCTGGTTATTATGAGGGTCAGATGAGATAACATGTAAAGTACTTTGTAAACCTTAAATTTATATAAATGCTAGGTTTTATTATTCTCATAGCAAATATGATACAGAATCTGTTTCTTCCACATTATTTCATTAATGATTCTGAAGCACTTTCCAAAATGAATTTAAAAGGTTTCTCACAAGAGTACATTCTGACAGGTAGTAAACTATCTGATAGCTTAACAAATTCAGTATTTAAGAGTTATCTACGTACTCAACATTATGTTAAATACAAAGCATACAAAACCTAAATGAAATAATTATAGCCTGAAAGCAGCTTACATTCTAGGAGAGAGGTGCTCCCACCCACTGGGATAGAAAACGTACCTATTCGATATTTTTGTCTTGTTTCTCTCCCTTAGGGAGTATCTGATGACAAATAAAGGATAAAAAATTGATGGCCTACCCACGCTCAATACACAGATATTCTCTCTTCTAAACATAAATTATTTTAAGTTTCCACTGTGCCTGAATTTTCAAATTATATTACTAAAATTAAAAGATTTCTTTCCAACATGAATTCTCTAATTTTTATTAAAGACTTCCTTCTCACCAAAGACTTTCTCACATTTATTGTATTAAAAATAGTTTCTCTTATATGAATTATCTGATGTTTCTTTAGGCTTGTCCGCTCACAAAAGGCTTTCCCACAGTCATTACATTCAAAGGGTTTCACTCTAATATGAGTTATCTGATGGCAAATGAGATGGCCCTGCTGCCTGAAACCTTTCCTACACTGATTACATTCAAAGGGTTTCACTCCAGTATGAGTTCTCTGATATATAACAAGGGTTCACCTCTCACTAAAGGCTTAACCACATTCACTGCATCGAAAGGGTTTCACTCCTGTATGAGTTCTCTGATGACTAATAAGGTTTCCCCTCTTACTGTAGGATTTCCCACATTGATTACATTCAAAAGGTTTCTCTCCAGTATGAGTTCTCTGATGTCTAACAAGACTTCCTTTCTCATCAAAGGATTTTCCACACTCATTACATCCAAAGGGTTTCTCTCCAGTATGAATTCTCTCATGTTTTCTCAAGCTTCTCTTGTGTCTGAAAGTTTTTCCACATTTATGACATTCATAGGGTTTCTCCCCAAAAGGAATTCTCTCATGTCCTCTGAGATAGGGTCTTCTGTCAAAGGCTTTTCCACATTCAATGAGTTCATTTAGTTTTTCTACGGAGTGAATTATACGAAGTTTAACATTGTAGGAATTATAACTAAAGGGGTTCCTACATGACAGAACAAACACAGACTCCGGCTAACACTTCTCCGAAATGAATTACATGGAGGCATGTTAATTTTCTTTAAAACTATTCCCTGAGGAACTACTACTTGTTTTGATTGTACCTCCTGTTGTCTCTCTAAATTAAGATTACATTCCATAGCATTTCCCAATTTGGATTGGCAGAAGCTATGCTTTTGAAGTTTTTTTCTGGGATGATGTTCCCATGCAAATATCCTTCATAAGATGTGAGTCACTGATTTCACATCTAGTCTCCTGCTTCAGGGTATCTGAAAGAAATTTTAAAAGTATTATTAGCAATTGTTCTCTGTTCTAAGAGGAAAATTCATAAAGAACTAAGGTGCTCAATCTGTACTAGGTGGAACAAACATTGTTTAGGGAGACTTAAAACTAAAGTCAAGTGAGGCAATAATCAGAGTACTCAGCTGCCCAAGACTGAATAAACTATTATCAAAGAGTGTATTAAAGACAATACACTAAATATATACGTATATATGTATGTGAATACACATGCCACATGCACACACAAAACATATACAAAATTTAATTTGGGTGGGGGAAGCACTAGTAGCTGAGGGAATCAGGAAAGACCTTCCATAGGAAGTGATTACTTAAGCTGAGCTATGAGAGAGCATAGAGACAGGAGGTGGAATGTCTTGTGAAAGGAACAGCAACTAGGCTAATTCGCCTAAATAAGTTTAGATAGACAAAATAGAAGCAGGTTGTAAAGTCCACTGAACGATAAAAAAAGGTGCCCGTAATATCTCAGTGCATTTTCAAGCTATCAAAGCTTTAGTCACTTAACCCTGTTTGTCTCAGTTCCCTCATTCTCAGTTTTCCTCAGTTTCCTCATAAAATGAACTGGAGAAGGAAATGGCAAACTATTTGCCAAGAAAACCCCTAATGAGGTCATGAGTCAGATATGACTGAAAGGAACAACAACAATGTATGCACTTCTTGTTTCCCACTTAGCCTTCAAGTTTTAATAGCTTAAAAATGCACTGAGACATTCAGGACAAGCTTTATTTGAACCTAGAGAGTTAAGGAAGCTATTAGAACTTCTTAAGCATGGCAGTGACATAGAACTGGAACTTATGATCATGCTTGGGACTTTTTTTTTAATTAACTAATCTTTGATTGACCTGTGCTAGGTGAAGACATCAAATTTAGCTAGAACATGGCTGCTAATTGTCATTATGGTGCTTCCAATATGTGGTGAGATCATTGTAGGGTTTCAAGCAAAGTATCAAGAGAAATCCCAAAGGTGAGAATTTCTCTAGAACCTTTAAGAAAATGTTTTGACCTGAGGCTACAGGAAGATGTAGCCTTAAGGGCAGGAAAATGAATTTATGGCATGAACACAGATCTTTCACTTGCAAACAGAAAATAGAAATATTCTATTGTCCATTAGGGATTTTCAAAGACTTCTTCAAATGGTATGGAGTCTTATATATTGCTTCAAAACCAGCCTAATGTCAGTTAAGTGTTTCAACCCCCTCATGCACTACCTTCCAGACAGTAGCAAGTGAAAAATGCAAGAACATACAATGTATAATTTCTAAGTCACAGGATACTTGTACTCACCTAGGGAGACAAGATTCTCATAGTTTTCCAGCATCGTATTCCTGTACAGGTCCCTTTGCAGAAGGCCCAGCATTCTCCATTTCTCCCAGCTGAATCCCACAGCCACATCCTTAAATGCCAGTGATTCCTGAATTAAATACATTCTTGATTAAGTAGGGACCTACTTCTCATGGACCATGAGCTATAAGGGTTTGGCAGAACTTAAAAAGAAAAATGTTTATAGGATCAAAAATCTAGAGCTGGAAGGAACCACAAAGAGTATCTTGTCCAAACCCTGTAGAATAAGGAAACAGGCTCAGGGAGGCTGACTTGCCCAAAGCCACACAAGTTGGAAATGTCAAAGGTGGAACTAGAACCCAACATCTCTGACTAAAGTCAGTGCTCTTTCCACTACTGGTTCTAATAGTATTCAGAAGTTCAAGTAATTCATTTCAAACTCTTATTCATCATCTACCTACATCTCTTTGCACTACATTCAATAGCACCTAGATAGTAAGCACTAAGAAAATCATTCACTTTACTCCTAAAAGCCTCCAAACACAAATCAACTACGTACATACTACAATTAGATGGACAACACTAACATCAACAATCATACTAGAGATATTTATTAGTTATTATCTACATTACAGAAACATTCTTCATTGTTGATCAACATTATTTGTGGTAGGTTGACACAGCAAACAGTACATAAAAATGGTTTATTAGGCTAAAAGTTCTTTCTATTTCTAAACAATGTCCCCTTGCTCTCTCTAACAGGCCACTGGTTCCTTACATTTGTCTAAGTCTCACATCATATAAGGGACCAAATGCTGCCTGGAAGCTGTCCACCTCTTACCCCCATTCAGCCCACCTCGTATTCTGGTCATAACCCTAGATAATAGTTTTCACACTAATTCTTGCGCACAACGCTTTGCAGGCGATGTGTTGGGGCGTATTTATACCCACCACATGTCCCTCCATTGCTCTTTTTGCCTCCTAGTCTGAATTCTTTGGAGACTGTGGTATTCTACGTAGCACATATAACCAGAAAAGCAACGGAGTGAAAAGAAAAGCGGGCGGCCTTCCTAAATGTTTCCAGACCGCCCGACTAGTCCACTCTTGGTCCGGTTAATTTCATTTCAAAACAGCGCTTCACCCTCTCCTCCCCACACCTCGTACCCTCCCCGTTCCCGGCCCAGCAGCCCCAGGCTCACCGTCCTCGCCAGCTCCCCCATCTATCCAGTCTCGGAGCCCTCGGGGAATCTTCAGCACCTGCGCAGGGACAGCTGCGGGGCAGGTCCTCTGGTCCTGCGGCCGCAGCGCCCAGGCCTCGTACCCGCCCACCAACAGCCTGGAGACCAGCAAGGGATAGCGCAGGCGCAGCAAGGGATGGCGCAGGCTCAGCAAGCCCGAGCAAAGACTAGGGAGAGGAGCGCCAAATGAGAAGCCGAAGTCAGCTGCACCTAACTATACCAAAAGGAACGGAAGTGCTCCTCTCCTTAAGTGACAAACTTCCGGAAACCCAGGGTCTCCTGACTGAACACCGAAAGAGGCATGCGCGAGCATCTGGGAGGGAAGAAAAGGAGAGAAGGGGCCCGAGAGAAAGGGGCGCGAAGCTTAAGGACAGGTTGCAGAAACATCCGGGAACTTCACCGAGGCTGCACAAGGCGACTTCTCTCGATTCAGTGTATCTCGGGAAAGGCATCGAGGGAGGAAAGGCAAGGAACATGACATTTTTGCAGGTAAAGCAGTCCACCCAGGCCAATCTTTTGCCCACTGCTGGAGGAGGAAAGTACTTGGCCGGACTTATCTTGGAAGGTATCGGGTTTCCCTTTACTGAAGTCTTTCAAGTGAACCGTGAACGACTGATTGTTTCATTTGTTGCAACTGCTGAATGAAATTTGTCATTCCCTTCAAGTATTTGAAAACATTTTTCAGAGAAGGGATCTATAGGCTTCAACAGTCTTCCAAACTGGTCCATGAAACAAAATAAGTTGAGACCCTTTGAACTCCTTGGACTCAGACATCTCTTCCAAAGGTAAACATTTGTGATTCTGTTATCTCTATAAATACATGTACATATCAGTATTTCTGTTTTAAGGGCATATAAATACACATACATTTACGTGTAGTTATGTAATGAGGACATTCACTTAGAACTACCTCTTGTTTCCTTCTTGTCTCACATCTTTCATATGCCTTCCACCACTATATCCCCCTTACCAACTGTCTCACGTGAAGACATAGCCCATCTCCTTTCCAAGGCAAACTCCACTAATACAAAAGTGATCCCATTCCATTTTATCTTCCCCAGCAGATAACTCCCTCTATTTTTTCCACTATCTCAATATTCTCCAATCACACCCAGTCAATTGGCTACTTACTTAATACCTATAAATATGCCCATGTTTCCAATCCTCAAAAAAACAAAACAAAACAAAACAAAAACCCAGACTTGATTCTTCTGGTCCCCTCTATCTTTTATGACTGAATTCCTTGAGAAAACCCTTTATAATCAATGCCTCTACTTCTGCCCTTCTCACTTCTTTCTTCCTGCCTACAAACATATTCATATCTTTTTCTCTCTCAAGAAAAAATCCTTCTCTTGAATTGTCTATCCCTGCTGGTTCTCATTCCATATCTCTTCCTTCTTTTGTGGCTAAACTCCTTCAGAAAGTTGTCTAGAATTGGTGTCTCCATTTCCTTTCCTCATACTCTACTTGCTACTCTCTTCTTTCTAGGTTTTTGTGGCACTACTATCTCCTGGTTTTGTCCCATCTGTCTGACCAGTACTGTTTTTCGCTTTTCTTTGTGTCCCAAGCACTTATCATAGTGACTGGCACATAGACGCTTGTGTGATTAAGGAAGAAAAATGTGGTTTGGATTTGCTCCTACAATAAGAGACACTGGTAGAGAGAGAAGTGAGGTAGCTTTAGTTAAGATTCTAATACAGGTAGAGAAAAGTGAGATTTACAGCAATATACAATTAGCAGTATGACTATAGTCAAGCTAAGAATACAAGGGATAGCAGTAATATAAGAAAACATCACCAATTTGGGGAAGCACCAACATTTAAAGTCCAAGCTGGGGATTCCCGGGGTACAGCTTTCAGGGTCCCGATGGGGAAAGTCCCAGGCAGAGCATCCTCTCCATGAGTGAGAATCCAAAGATGACTTTCCCAATTAGGATTTAAATAGGACCTCTAACAAAGAAGGCCCCATGCCAGACGTATCTATCCATGATTGTAGTAGATGTTTTCACTTGGTCCAGGAACTGGCCAAGTTTCTGGAGCGAGCAAAACATCTTAGAATATTAATTAACTTGATATATTCCAGTGAACTGGTCAGGTTCCTAGAGCACATCTTTTCCTGAGAACTGGCTAAATTCTCAGGTCAACATAAATAACCACACTCTGGCTTATAGCCCAATGTTTAGAGTCACACAGGGGACATGGAAGATCTTTCCTTATAAGATTTATCAATCAACACTTAATATATGTTTTTTTTTTCATAAATTTATTGACTTGTTAGGAGAGGCAGCATGGCATAGAGGATAGAGGGGTTGGCCTTGGAGTCAGAAATACTTGGATTCAAGTCCTATATCTGATTCATATTTGGTGTGTGACTGTGAGAAATGACTTAACCTTTCAGAATCCTAAACAACTCTCTTAAGATTATTCAGATGAGTTTTTGCTCTGCATTAGTAAAGGAAATATTTATACCAAAAGTTCCACAAACAAATTGAATCACAATAACAGGTTCAATATACATTAGGCCACAAAAACATGTGTAGCAAGTGTTCTTTGGCTCCCTTTTCCAAAGGCAGTCCATCTATCTCAGGGTTCTAGGATACCCTGAGAGACTGGATTTTTTTCTCTTTCTCAACCTCCATTATTTTCCAACCTCACTTATTGCATTCTCCCCCTGGTTAGGGGACTGCACAAGCAAGGCACTTCCATTGAACCACTTAACATAAATTAGCTTCTGTTATTCAAGTTGCTTCAGTCATATCCCACTCTTCATGACACCATTTGGAGTTTTCTTGGCAGATACTAGAGTTTGGTTTGCCATTTCCTTCTCCAGGTTATTTTACAGATAAAGCAACTCAGGGAAATAGAGTTAATTGACTTGCCCAGGGTCACACAGCTAGTAAGTAGATTTGACCTCACAAAGATGAGTCTTCGTGACTTCAGGCTCAGTACTGCATTCACTGTGCCACCGAGCTGCCCATCTGGCACATAATAGGTACTTAATAAATATTTGTTTCCTTTCCTCCCTCCTTCCCTTTCATCCATCCTTTCTCCTTTGAAACTTTCAAAGTTAGAGATTCTACTCTTTTCACTTAGAAGAGAACAGATGAACAGGCCAAGGACCAAGTACTGTTTCATAGGGCCATATGTCCACAAGGATGAGAAAGCCCTAAGACTTTTCACCTTACCTCATGGTCTTTCACAGGATTCCATGAGTCAAGGAGGATCCAGTATTCCCCAAAAGCAACTGAAGTAAAAAAGAAGTAACTGAGGCTAGAACCAAGATTGTGGAGTAGCAAGAAGTATAGCAAATTCCCTACTGCCTGGTCCCCCGAATATACACCCACAACTACTCCAAACAAGCCTAGAAAATGAACCAGAATGGAAGGGTGAGTGATGGGCATCTCTTGAACCTTACTCTCATCAGTATTGGCTCAAAGAGGGAATAATATACAAAATCAGTTGAATGTAGAAATCCATCTTACCCTACAAGGAAGTAGGAGTGGAGGAAATTAAGTAAAGGGGCAAGGACTAACAGAAGTGAGTATGGATCAGGGGAAGTGATAGACAGAAACAAAACACTGGTGAGGAGGGAAAGGGTGAGAGGAGGGAAAAGACAAACAGGAAAAAGAATAGGATGGAGAGAAATACACAGGTAGTAATCATAACTGTGAATGTGAATGGGATGAATTCTCCCATAAAATGGAAGCAGATAGCAGAGTGGATCAAAAACCAGAATCCTATAATCTGTTGTTTACAAGAAACACATTTGAAGCAGAGGGTTAAATCCACATAAATCATCAGCACTTATTTATGTGACCAATAGTAAGAGACAGAAAGAGAAATGCCATTTAAAATAACTGTAAACAATATAAAATACTTTGGAGTCTAACTGTCAAGACAAATGCAGAAACTATATGAATATAATTACAAAATACTTTACACATAGATAAAGTCAGATCTAAACAATTGGAAAAATATCAATTACTCATGCGTAGGCTGAGCCAATATAAAAAAATGACAATTCTGCCTAAACTAATTAACACATTCAGTCCCATACCAATCAAACTACCAAAAATTATTTGATAGAACTAGAAAAAATAACAAAATTTATCTGAAGAACAAAAGGTCAAGAATAGAAAGGGAATTAATTTAAAAAATACAAAGGAAGGTAACCTAACAATACCAGATCTCAAACTGTATTATAAAGTAGTAATCATCAAAACTATCTGGTACTGGCTAAGAAATAGAGTGGTGAATCTGTGGGATAGATTAGGTACATAAGACACAGTAGTCAATAACCATAGTAACCTAGTCTTTGATAAACCCAAAGACCCCAACTTTTGGGGTAAGAACTTATTTGACAAAAACTACTGGGAAAGCTGGAAAATAGTATGGCACAAAGTAGGTATAGACCAACATCTCACACAGTATACCAAGATAAGGTAAAAATGGGTGTATGATTGAAACATAAAGGAACACTTTTAGCTTGAGAGAGAGAAAGGCAGAAATCAGGGAAGACTTCAAAACTCAGGTTGCCTCTGAGCTTAGCTTTCATCTTGGCCAGATATGCATACTTTCCATTTTTCTTCAGACTGTTCTGTCATCTTGCAAAACTCATCCGAAAATTGTTCTGTAAAGCTGTATAACAAGACAAAGAGGCTTACCCAATGAAGATCTCTTTCCATCTGACCTACCTCTGCCCCTTTCTTTCCACCTCGAGCATCCATTCAGACAAATAATTCCACTCAATTTTGGGACTCCATCCTGGGGCTTAACTACCTGGTGGGTGAATGAATAAAAACATATCCCAGACCATTGTATCTACCTAGCTCCCCAGACTGTACTTCATATTCCACCCAGTCATCTACCAAGATACTGGAACCAGGTGCTTCCCTGTTTCCACATCTTGCTTTTATACTGGGAACAGTAATCAAAGTAATCTAATTAATATGATTGTTGCTACTGAAAAGAGCATGACAATCTATGGCCCTGTGACTCTACTCATAATCTCTATTACTGCCTGAATCAAAACTTCCTTCTTGGGACCTCACTAGTGTATATATGTTGCATCCCCCTATTAGAAAGTATTAAAGTTAGGGGCCATCTCAATTTTATATTTGTCTCCCCAAACCCTGGCACAGTGTCTGGTACAAAATGGTCACATCAACATGTGTTGATTGGTTAGTTGATTGGTTGATTGATTCTGGGATCCACCTTACGTTTGCTTTAATACAAACTTTTAATGGAGAACCTATTTGGGCTACTATCTGGATGGCTTCTTGTGCCATGAATGGGCATGAGAACCAAGATGATTCAGTTCCTTACTGGAAATCAGAAAAACTAAGCATAGATGAACTAATCAATTGCTAAACAGTTGATTTCTGTAACAGGGTGGGCATGGGCACAATAATGGGCATAACCTCAGTGTTAAGATTATTTTATCTCAATTCAATTCAGTTTGTGAAGGACTCACTGTGCTAAATGCCAGTGATACAAGGACAAAAATGAAACAACTTGACCTCAAAGAGATAACCTTTTACTGGGGGAAAATAAAATACTAAATAAATTTTAAAAATTTAAAAAAGGACAAAACTTAGAATTTCTCTACTTGGTCCCATAAGGTTGAAGGTGGAACAGTTTGTAAAAGTTGCAAAAAATTCAAATATGTTTTATGTTTAGAAAATCTTCCCAAAATTAGAGCTAGCCAAAAGTATAATGGAGTTATTGGGTTCTGCTCTGTTGGAGGGCTTCAAGCACATTTTGGGTAACCACTTGTCTGTGCTATTGTAAAGAGGAATCTTGTTCAGGTATAGTGTAGATTTGATGGCCTCTGAAGTTCTTTTTAGCTCGGTGATAACGATTATCGCCCCATAAAATAGCAATAAAAAGCCAAGTTTCTGTCCTAGGCCCTATTTTTTTCTTCACTCTATACTTGTGGTATCTCTCAGCTCCCATAGGTTTAACTAACTATTCTCTCTATTTAGATAACTCCAGGATATAGGCCCGGTCTCTGCTCTGAGCTGCAGTCCCTCATCACCATTTGCCCATTGGACATTTCAAATTGGCTATCCCTAGACATCTTAAGCTCAAAATGTCTAAAAATGAACTCATTATCTTCCTCCCTTTCTTCCAGATGTCCTTATTTCTGTCAAAAAGACCATCATCCTTATAGTCTCCCAGATTTAAAACCTCATTATTGTCCTCAACTCCTCTCTCTTAGCCCACATATCCAATCAGTTGTTAATATTGTTACTTCTATCTTTACAACATCTTTTGCATACTTACCCCTCTCTCCATTTACAGAGCTACCACCTTAGTGGAAACCTTCCTCACCACTTCCTTAAAATTATTTCATGTGTCTGAATTGGTTTCCTGGCCTCGGGTTTTTTTTTTTTTAACCGTTTCAATCCATCCTACATTGCTGTCAGGATAATTTTCCTTAAGTAATCAACCGATGCCAGTAATTTCCTGTTGCTTCTAGGATAATATATAACTCAAATCTAGCTTTTAAAGCCCTATACTACTTGCCCCAGTCCATCTTTCCAGCCTCTCTAGATATCTCTCATCCTTCTGTACTCTGATCCACCCAATTTGGCTTTCTATTTGTTCATCACATAAACATCACTTCCCCTCAGTGTCTTTGCACTGGCCATCTCAAATGCTTGAAATGCATTCCCTACTTAACTCCATCTCAGAGATGTCCTCTCTTGCTTTAAGATACAGCTGAACCACTGTCTTCTGCATTAAAAATTACTTGATCCCATGAACTGCTAGTGTCTTCCCTTCCAAACTACATTGTATTTGATGAATTTGTGTATATTTGCCTTTGCTAATTTTATATTTATTATGTATGATTGTCTCCCCTATTGTAATGTAAGTTGCTTGCAAGTAGGGATTGTTTCATTCTTTGAATATGTCTCCCCAGTGTCTGGCATATGAATATATATATATATATGTATATATATATATATAAATATAGTGTCTGGCACATAAAAGATACTTAATAAAAACTTCTTGATTGATTGATTTACAGAATGCTTGGCATGAAAACCAATGAAGTTTGATCATCCTGAGAATATTTGTGGATGAAACTGGAAGGACAAAAAAAATGGGAAACAACTCTCAAGACTTTTATGCCAATGTCTTTGTTAGTGATAGTGCCACTGTATTTGCATTATTAACTTTATAAGCTCTTATATGCTCCATTATGAAATAGAAATGACACTAAAGGAAGGACAGAGCAGCTGAAACAGAAAAAAAAAACCTTTTTTTTTGCAAATTTACTTTTTTATTGTGAACTTAACAATTATCAACATACACAAATATTTCAGTATATAAAGAACTCTCTCTCTTTGATATGAACTACTGAGAATACTGGAAAGCAGCCTCGAAGAAATTAGATTTAGATAGCACTGTGTACCATATAATAATATACTCCAAATTGAGATATGACCTAAACATAAAAGTTAATATAAAAAATTAGAGTTGGGAAAGTCATACCTTTAACTCTGGCTAGGGGGAGAATTCCTATTTGAATAAGGGATAGAAATCATCATAAAAGATAAAGTAGACAAGTTGGGTTACTAAAACTGAAAACCTTTTGCACCAACAAAATCAATGTGGTTAAAGCTAGAAGGGAAACAACTGGGAACAAATGTTAACAGATCAAATATTAATAGAGGATGTCCATCCTATGTCCTGCACAATTTTGAAAACCTTGAGGGATCAATTCTCCAGATATTGACAAGAGCATTTTATAAGTTATTGGAAAAGATCAAAAGTGCTGTTACTTCTGAAAAAAAATTTCTTCAAAAATATCTCAATAATTATTGACCCATGTGACTACTGTTAAGAGATCCCTTGAGCTTGACTTTTCGAGTTGCCATATTTTTGAGAAACACTAGACCCAGAGCAGACAGAAAGCCCTGAATAAATCAAGGATGAAGCACTCCCTCCCAGCTGACATAATTTGTTGTTTGCACCCCAAACTGGATTATTCCCTGTGTGTCCTTAGGAGGCAAGACAGGTGCCAGCCAGTCTGTGCCAGGCTGGGAAACTGCTTGTGCAGCTGGGGTCCTCTGCAGATAAGCAGACCCTCCTATCTTAATAGTTTAGCACAGGGGTGGGGAATTTCTTGTGTCTCAGAAGGTAAATCCTTGATCAAAACTGAGGTCAGTGGAGTCTTAGAGTCTAGATCAGGAGTGGGGAAACCTGTGGCCTCAAGGCCACATGTGACCTTCTAGGTCCTTGAGTGTGGCCTTTTGACTGAGTCCAAGTTTTATAGAACAAATCCTTTTATTAAGGGTATTTCTTCTATGAAGTTTGGATTCAGTCAAAGGGCTGAACTTGAGGACCTAGAGACCCACATGTGGCCTCAAGGTCACAGGTTCCCCATCCCTGGTCTAGTGATTTCCAAGGGAAAAGAATGTGACTTTTGTCATCATTTTGCTTATCCCCTTTAGGAGGGGTTTTTGTCCTTTTCCCCACTTTTACTGTACATTTCCCCTCCCATGCCATCCCCTTTCCTGTTTTCTCCTCCTCCTTTTGTTCTACTGTCATAAATCTGCAAACTTCTGTAAAGATAGTGAACTCTTTGGGTTACACATGCATGTTCATTTCTCTTGTAATTAAACCTGGTTTTCACATAAGTCTCATGACAGTGTGATTGCCTATTGATACTACTTTCCTGCCTTTCCAGAATTTTTAAAGAAAAAAAACATACAAGTATGAAGGACATCCTTGATAAAAGAATAAGAAGAAAACAGGCAGTCTTTTGCAAACAGTACTGTTAAGTAGACCACAACTTTGTAATCAGAGTATTTACTGAAAGATGCAGAAAACAGAAGATTCCACTGAGTTTACTGATTGTTGACTATAAAGAAAACATTTTATTCTGTAGGGCAAAATGTAGAATTACAAATTCTCTTCTAGTATGTTTCTCTTCATTATGCTTAGGTATATGAGATTCCTTGATGGAGTCAATGACAGATAACTTTGTTGGATGATGATCCCCTGGTTGTGGCAAAAAAGGTTAAAAAAAGGGAGAAAGTGTTTGCCATTATCATGGAGGATGCCCTGCAAGAGTGTCTGTCTCTAAGAGGTATTCTCTAAGGGAAAATTTCGAACTATGATTGTATTGGTTCTTTTAAGACTCAATGCATTGGATAGCCTTCTAAAAAAAAGATCCGAAACACTGTATGGGCAGTTATCTTAGAAGGAAAAACTAAGCAGATGAAGAATGACCATTGTCCAAATTGTATTATGATATGGACTGGCAAGAGAGGTGGTCTATGAAGATGGATATTTTGGACAGATAGTACATATGTCTTAAATGAACCCAGGATTGAATTGTAATGACAGAGCAGGTCTTTTAGTAGTCTCAAGATTCACTCCGTACCAAAAAAAAATCTTTTAAAACCATTGTTTTTCCAGTTGTGCTTTAAACCTGTGAATCATGAAGCCTATCTTGATAGAAATGGTGGTGGAGCCTTTCGAGGAACATGTGGTGAGTGTAAAAAGGCTGCAGCTCATTATTAGTGAGGAAGAATGCATGAGAAACAACATAAAATAAATATAGTAAAGAAAAAAAGTATGACCAGAAAATTAAGTCAATGGTCATTTAGAGAACACGAAGGATAAAAGTTGAATAGCGCCAACTGCATTTGTATCCTTGTATGATAAGAGTCCTAGAGGAAAACTCTTACCATGCTATTTTTACTTGACCTCTTCTGGAAGTTTTTCAGGAGGATATAGACAAGGATAACAAGCTAAAAAGCACGGATAGGTTACAATTTTTTACCAAGGTCAGCTATGATATTGATAGTAAAGTATTTAACTTGAAAAAGGTACAAGCTAAGACTAAACCAGAAGAAAAGTTGGTGTGTGACTTTTTGTTCATAGAAGATCGTGCACTCAGTGGAGCCTATGAAGCTGAAATGCAACAGAGTATGAATTGATTCTCTGCCCCTTGTGTTAATTTTGTGCTAATTGTGGCCTGACTATTAACACCAAGAAAACAGAGGTTCTTGACCAGCCAATAGTATCTATACATGGAATCACTGATTACAGCAAATGGAGAAATTTTGAATGCTGGGGGTAAGTTCACTTACCTTGGCAGTATACTTTTCAGGGATGAACACATAGATGATGAGGTTGATGCACACATTGCCAGAGCTAGCTCCGTGTTTGGAAGGCTCCAAAGGAAAATGTGGGAGAGAAGAGGCATTAGGCTGCCTACAAAACTGAAGGTCTTACAGATCTGTTGTGATGACCTCATTGTTGTATGCCTGTGAAACCTGGACAGTATATCAGTGTCATGCCAGGAAACTGAATCTTTTCCATTTGAATTGTCTTAGGAAGATTTTGATGATCACCTGCAAGATAAGGGACCAGACACCGAGGTTCCTTCTCAAGCTGAACTGCCAAGCGTTTAGACTCTGCTGCAAAGAGTGCAGCTCTGATGGACTGGCCACATTGTTTGAATGCCAAAAGTATGTTTGCCTGAAAGAGTATTTTATGAGAGAGCTCACACAAAGCAGGAGCTCACATTGGAAGTCAGAAGAAACAATACAAGGACATTCTCAAGCTGTTTCTGAAGAACTTTGATATCAGTTGTAAGACAGGGGAGACACTGGCACAGGACTGTCCAAGATGGTGTGCCTGCATCAAAGAAGGCACTGTGCTGTATAAACAAAGCAGAATCCCAATAGCTCAAAAGAAACATGAGATGCACAAATTTAGAGACATCTCTATCCCAAATGTTCATATGGACTGTTTGTGCCCAACCTGTAGTAGAACCTTCCAAGTGTGCATTGGTCTGATCAGTCACAGTTAGATACACTGAACCTTGACCCTGACATATGGGGTGCCCTTTTACTCCTTTTCAAGCAAGAAGGACAAGAACCAACCAACCCACCAACCAAGTCCTTGGAGAAAATCAGGAAAATGTCTCCACTCTTTCCAGTCACTTTGTTGAATCAGTCAATCAATAAGCATTTATTAAGTGCCTACTAAGTGTCAGGCACTGTGCTGAGCACTAAGGATTAAAAAAAGGCAAAAGACAATTCCTGCCCACAAGGATTCCTGAATAAAACACATCCGTGAGTAGCCAGGGACTATTCCTCTAATGAGCCATGAGGAACAAGGAGTTGGCAGGTTTTTTAAAAGGAGAGGTTCTCACAGCATTCCAAGTTTTGAGTACAGTATTCCATACCAAACATTTATGGATTGCCTATTTACTATGTGTCTCACTCTGTAGCATTTAGATAGCTTAACTTTGCTACTCAAATTCGTTCTGACAATTCCTTAGTGAGCCTCAAGATTCTAGAAATCTCAAACTATATGAACTATATAATCTCAAACAATATAATCAACATACATCTTAAAATTAGATATACAACAATAATAACAGAAGTCATAGATCAAACATTATCTCTAACTCATTATGAAAGGCAGTATGGATAGAGATTGGGCTTTCCAGTCAAGACAATTTGGGTTCACACCCTACCTCTGACCCTGAGCAAATCACTGAACCTCAGTGCTCCAAGCAACTTTCTAAGGCTGAGTTGCAGAGAAGGTGCTGACCTGCGTTGGTAGAAGGAGTTTCCCCACAAAGGAGTTTCCTATGCCAGTGAAATCATAGTTCCAATTCCCAGCCCTTAACTACATCATAACAATCATTCTCTATTTTTAATGCACATATTGTGAGTATACATCCAGTTGTCCCATAATATACATGATCTGTTCCGCAGACCTCTGCCACATTTCCCTAGTGCTTTATGGCCCCTTCCACTCCCTGACTTTGGCACCTTCCTCTTCCCCTGCACTGGCTTCCCTGCTTGGGACCCAGCAGCAAGAGTGGCTTCAGTTCTTGGAGCAAGAGTGCCCTTCCTAGGAACTGGGATCTGGGAACCTCTGACCTAAGTCAGATTCACTTAGTGAGAACTGTTTATATTTACATAGGAAGCAGTTAACCACAAATGGTGTATCATGCTAGGAGTTCTCCTCAATTCCAATCATTAATGGCTCATAAGATGATCACTCTCGAGCTGGAAAAGACTAGTGAATTGCTGCCTATGTAAACCACAGACAAAGAAACTGAGGCCCAAGGAGGTTAGGTACTTTGCCTAAGGTTAGTCAGTAAACACTTATTGAGCATCTACTAAATACCAGCCACTGTGCTAAATGGTGGGTATACAAAGCACAACAAAAGACAATCCCTGCTCTCAGGGACCTAATGGGGGAGACGACATGTAAGCAATTTTGTACAAGTAAACCAGATGTAGGGCAAATTGAAGATAATCAACAGAAACAAGGCACTAGAATTAAGTTCTGCTCATTTTGTTCCGCATTAGTTCATAAAAGTCTTCCCAGTTTCCTCTGAAATTGTCCATTTCATCATTTTTGTGGCACAATGGCATTCCGTCACATTCTATTACATATACCACAGTTAGCCACTTTCCCATAGGATAGCCCCTTAGTTTCCAATTTTTGTCCACCGCTAAAAGAACTACTATTAATACTTTTGTATATATAGACCCTTTTCTACTTTCTTGGATTTCTTTATTGAATAGGCCTAGTAATAATATAGCTCAGTCAAAGAGTTCACAGTTTGGTAACTGTGAGGGAAATTGAGAAAGATCTTCCCCAGCCCCTCATGAAACTGCCTCATGACCTGACATAAAGAATATAAATTGGAGTTATGCATGGCCGAGGGTGCCATGGAGAAGGAACATTAAGTAACCAACAAACTATGTTATCTGGGAAAGCAATTCTGATCTCAAGGAACATTTTTCTTGAGAGAGGTGTGTAACTGTCCAAGGACCTGATCACTCCTTGGAGACTTACACAACAAACAGGTATTTGGGGCTCTGATCAAACTCCTACCTTTGTTAGAATGTGTGCATATCCAGGACCTGAGCACTCACCAAGGATATGCACACAAAACAAAATATTAAGATTGTTTTTCCCTGGTTTACATGGATATAAAAGGGGCATCTGAAGAGGGGATTTTTTGGAGTACTTTGATGTCAGAGATAGGGATGCCTATTCTCTGTTGTTGTTCAAGGGTGGACTGGGTGCACAGCCGTTGTTGTTTAAGAGCAGGACGCTGCTCTTTTGGCCTCCTGATCAGACCTCTTGACCATCTCCAGTCTCCCTGGTCTCATAGGTATTTGAGCTTGCCTGGTCAATGAGTGTGTATCCTTTCTTTTCTTATTCCTCCTTTTCTTGATTTTGATTAATACTTATTGCATTGAATGTTATTCTTCTCTTTATGTGCTTGTGTTGCCTTAATCATTATTAATCATTGTAAAATAAATGTGATTGTTAAGTTTATACTGAGTATATGTCACTATATCTTGAGATACGAACCTAAAGTGAAAGTACTGCTCGGTCCATAATCCTTTCGATTACAGTAGCTTTCTAAACATAACTCCATATTGCCTTCTAGGATGGCCAAACTAATTCACAATTCCACCAGCAATGCACTAGAATACCTGTTTTCCCACAGCCCCTCCAACATTTAAGTTTTTATGAAATAGTGAGTTGTTTCCTCACTAACTGAGGTCTTTGGGTTTATCAAACACTATGCCACTATGTTTGTTTCTTTTTGTATGTTGTATATCTAATCTCTTCCATTGATTGACCTCTTTTTTTTTTTAAACTAGTACCAAATAATGATTGCTGCTTTTGTTTGTTTTTGAGATCTGATTGATCTGTCCAGGGATAGATTCCCCACTCCCCACCTCCACCTTCCCACTTTTTTTTTTCATTATTGTTTTGTTTTGTTTTGTTTTACCAGTAAAATGGTTCATCTTCTTTTTTTTAAGATTTTCAATTAATTTATTTATTTTTAGTTTTCAGCATTCACTTCCACAAGATTTTGAGTTCCAAATTTTCTCCCCATCTTGTCCCTCCCCCCACCCCAAGATGGCATGCATTCTGAATATCCCTTCTCCTAATCTGCCCTCCCTTCTATCTCTCCCCCCCTTCTCTTATCCCCTTCCCCTTCAATTTTCCTGTGGGGCAGGATAGATTTCTATACCCCATTTCCTGTATATCTCATTTCTCAGTTGCATGTGAAAACAATTTTTTTAACTTTTGTTTTTAAAAGTTTGGGTTCCAAATTTTCTCCCTTCCTCCCTCCCCACCCACCCCCATTGAGAAGGCAAGCAACTCGATACAGGTTATACATGTGCAGTCATGCAAAACACTTCCATAATAGTCATGTTGTAAAAAACTAAGTATATTTCCCTTCATCCTATCTCACTCCCCATTTATCCTATTCTCTCTTTTGACCCTGTCCCTCCTTAGAAGTGTTTGCTTCTGATTGCCCCCTCCCATCTATCATCCTCCTGCTCTCTTGTTCCCTCCCCCCACCCAATTTTCCTGTAGGGTAAGATAGGTTTCCTTACCCAATTGAGTGTGTATGTTATTCTCTCCTTAAGCCAAATCTGTTGAGAATAAGATTCACTCATTCCCTCTCACCTTCCCCCGTTTCCCCTCCACTGTAAAAACCTTTTCCTGTCTGTTTTATGTGAGATAATTTACCCCATTCTGCCTCTCCCTTTCTCCTTCTCTCTGTATAATCCTCTCTCACCCCTTAATTTTATTCTCCAGATATCACCCCTTCATCTTCAACTCACTCTGTGCCCTCTATCTATCTATCTATCTATCTATCTATCTATCTATCTATCTATCTATCTATCTATCTATCTATCTGTCTGTCTGTCTGTCTATCTATACATACATACATATAATTTTTTCCCTCCAACTCCTTTAACACTGACAAAGGACTCATGAGTTACAAATATCATCTTTCCATGCAGAATGTAAACAGTTCAATCTTAATAAGTGTCTTATGATTTCTCTTTCCTGTTTACCTTTTCATGCTTCTCTTGAGTCTTGTATTTGAAAGTCATATTTTCTATTCAGCTCTGGTCTTTGCATCAAGAATGCTTGAAAGTCCTCTATTTCACTGAATGTCTATTTTTTCCTCTGAAGGATTATACTCAGTTTTGCTGGGTAGGTGATTCTTGGTTGTAATCTTATTACCTTTGCCCTCTAGAATATTATAGTCCAAACCCTGTGGTCCCTTAATGTAGAAGCTGCTAAATCTTGTGTTTTATCCTGATTGTGTGTCCACAATACTTGAATTGTTTCTTTCTGGCTGCTTGCAATATTTTCTCCTTCACTTGGGAACTCTGGAATTTGGCTACAATGTTCCTAGTTTTCCTTTGGGGATCTCTTTCAGGAGGTGATTAGTGGATTCTTTCAATTTCTATTTTGCCCTCTGGTTCTAAAATATCAGGGCAGTTTTCCTTGATAATTTCTTGAAAGATGATGTCTAGGCACTTTTTTTGATCATGGTTTTCAGATAGTTCAATAGTTTTTAAATTATCTCTCCTGGATCTATTTTCGAGGTCAGTTGCTTTTCCAATGAGATATTTCACATTATTTTCTATTTTTTCATTCTTTTGAATTTGTTTTACAGCGTCTTGATTCTGTATCAAGCTTCCAATTGATTCATTCTAATTTTTAAGGAGGTATTTTCTTCAGTAAGCTTTTGGCTCCCTTTTCCATTTGGCCAATTTTGCTTTTGAAGGCATTCTTTTCCTCATTGGCCTTTTGGACCTCTTTTGCCATTTGGGTTAGTCTATTTTTTAAAGTGTTCTTTTCTTCAGTATTTTTTTGAGTCTCCTTTAGCAAGCTGTTGACTTATTTTTCATGATTTTCTTGTATCACTCTCAGTTTTTCCTCTACTTCTCTTACTTGCTTCTCAAAATCCTTTTTGAGCTCTTCCTGGTCTGGGACCAATTCATATTTTTCTTGGAGTCTTTGGATATAGGAGTTTTGACTTTGTTGTCTCCTTCTGGTTGTATGTTTTGATCTTCTTTGTCATCAAAGTAAGATTCTATGGTGTGACTCTTTTGACGCTGTTTGCTTATGATCCCAGCCAATTACTTGAGTTATAAACTCTTTGTTAAAGTAGGGGTCTGCTTCCAGTGTGGAGAATGTACTGTCCCAAGCTTTGGGGGTTTTGTGCAGTTGTTTTCAGAGATACTTCTAGGGACCTGTAAATTTTCAGTTTTTCCAAGGTGCTATGATCAAGGGTGAGGTGTTTACTCCTTTCCTGGCCTGTGCTCTGGTCTATGAGTGATCACAAACACTCTTTTCTGTCTTGGAATTGTGAGGAGGATTCTTTCTCCACAGCCACTACCAGCTCCACCACACCAGTGCTCCTCCTCGCCCCAGGACTGCCACCCAGAACTGTGACCCAGATCCAAGTACGGGCAAAGCAAGAGAATCCTGCACCATCAAAGAGATCCCTGCAATCCCCCTCTGATCAGCCACTTGATTCCCCCTCAGTCTGTGGGCAGGAAGCTCTGGAGGCAGACACCTGCCCGCGGGCCACATTTGGGGATGACTGGGACTGTACTTCTCTCTCACCTCAGAAACAGACTTTTCCTACTGACCTTCTAAATTCTCTTTGGCGTTCATGGGTTGAGAAGTCTGGAAACCGCCACAGCTGCCTGTGGTTCAGTTCTCTGAGGCCTGCTCCAGGTTTGCTGAGGCCTGCGCACCCATGCTGAACTGCATTCCTCTCCCAGCCTGGCGCAATATACCTTTCTGATCAACATCCAGGTTGTCTTGGGCTGGAAATTTGTTTCATTCTGTCTTTTTGTGGGTTCTGCTGCTTTAGAATTTGTTTAGAGCCATTTTTTACAGGTATTTGGAGGGATTTTTCATTACTATTCTTGAGATTCTTAATGTGTTTTTTTTTCCTACTCATGAATTTTGTTATCATTTTTTAGCTCTATAAAATATTCTTTGGAGAATTAGATACAGCATTGAATAAGTAAATTAATTTAGGTAGTATTTTCATTTTTATTATGTTGGCTTGACATACAAATTTATCCTTAATGTTTCTATAATTCTTTAGAACTGTCTTTATTTCTGCAAAGAGTATTTTAGAATTGGATGAATCTTGGTAGATATACTACCAAGTGTTTTATGGAATCTGTGGTTATTTGCTCTACATCTTGTTGTTGGGCTTTATTGGTTATATGTATAGGAATATTTATTATTTTATGTGGATATAGCTTATATTTTTCTATATTTTTTCAATTTTTTAAAGTTAACTCTAGGATTCTCTGAAACACATTATATATCATCTAGAAAAAAATTTTTTTTTCTTTATCTATGCTTATTCCTTCCCTACAAAGTATCACATAATTTAGCTTGGTAGCACTGACCTCTTTGTAGTTCCCTGAATAAGATTCTCCATCTCTTTAACAGGTCCTTCAATAATGAAGGACAAATAACAGCAACAACAACAACTCCATCTCTTAGCTCTGGGCATTTTTTTTTTTTGGCTGTCCCTTATGCCTTGAATACTCTCCTTTCTCATCTCTGTTTTCTGACTTCCCTGGCTACCTTCAAGTCGCAGCTAAAATACTAACTACAGAGGAAGCCTAGTGCCCTTTCCTTTATGGATTTTTCCTATTTATCTTGTATATAGCTTATGTTTGTACATAATTGCTTATATGTTGTTTCCTCCATTAGACAATGAGGTACTGGAGGGTAGAGAATGTCTTTTTCCTTTCTTTGTATCCCTAGCATTTAGCACAGTGCCTTGGCACATTGTTGTTGTTATTTCAATTGTGTCCAACCTTTTGTGATATTGGGGTTTTCTTTGTGAAGATACTGAAGTGGTTTGCCATTTCCTTCTCTAGCTTGTTTTATAGATGAGGAAACTGAGGTAAGTAGGATTAAGTGACTTGCACAGGGTTATACAACTAGTGAGTATCTGAGGAGGATTTGAACTCAGGAAGTTGGGCCTGCAGAATCTCCAGTATCACAAAGAGGTCTGAGCATATCCAGTCCACTAGCCCCGCCTTCCAACCCAGGTCTCCTTCCCACCCTGCCCTGCACCCAGGCATCAGAGGCCTAACCTCCAAGGACCCTCCCTTTTCCTCCTTTCCTCTGGAATATGTTTGGATTCTGATGGCTCAGAGTGAGTATATATATATATAGCAATTGTTTCTGTTTTGGCTAGAAACCCTGAAGGTCTTTCCCTCTGAGACTGACTTTTTTTTTTTGCACTATGTAAAAGAGGCCATTCTTCATTTCATTTCTTACCTAGCCTTAATCACTGAATGGGTGTTGCCTCAGACAAACTGAGACCTGGGAAAGATCTTAGCTTAAAAAGACCAAGGCCTCCCACTGCTTCCAGGGTCATCTCTAGTCATCCTGATCTATATCTTGCCACTGGACCCAGATGGCTCCAGAGGAGAGAGTGAGGCCAGTGACTTTGCACAGTCTTGCCAATTTACTTGCAAGTGATAACATCACTTTCCTGATGTCATTGATCCTCTTTAAGAATGAAGTAAAAACAAGAACAAGAGCAAGGGGAAGGGAGAAGATCTTGGCAACTCAAGCAGGGTGGGGGGTGTGGGGGGTGGGAGAGGTACAGAGCAGTGATGCAAAGAAGGAGGAGCCATAGGGCCAAGGTGAAGCCCTACCTTTGTCCATCACTCCCAGTGGCACGGAGGTAGAATGCAGGAGAAGGACGAAGTTGTTTCCTGATGCAAGGTTCAATGCAATTGAGTCCAACCAATCTCTGGTCTTTGCAGAGGGGGTTGACAACAGGGCCACCTCCCCCCCTCCCCCTGAAGGGGAGGTACTTGGCCTGGTTTGGGCCCCATCACTTCAGAGTTAGAAGGGGCTTTAGTAGTCATCTTGTCCATTCCTCCAGGATTGTCTGTGTTGCTCTGATAGGAAAAGTGTGAGGTACATGTGGAGGAAGCTGGAAATGAGCCTGGTTTCTTGAAGGATATGTCAAACAGCTTTGGCCGGTCCTACCAAAAGAGTTTTTGAGAACAGAAATGATGATGGGACTTTATGTCTGTCCTTCAGGTTTTCACTTCAATAAAGGATTATCACCAGAATACATATCATCAGATATTTAATATTTTACATAGAAGTTTTTAGAAACCACAATTAAAGTTACAGAGATACAATCATCAGGGGGCAAAATATGCATCCACACAGATGAAGTGTTTTAAGAAAAGCTCAAAATCAATCATTGAGATTCGAGTTTATTCATAGTCTATTCCAGAAGGAATCTCATATCTCTTTTTAAAAGACTTCTAAAGAAGTACCTTCCACAAAAGCTGTAGTTAATATATTCCATTACCCCATAAACCACTGAATCATGGAATCTTGCTAATGCCTTTATTGCTTCCACCTATTTCCTTCCATGTTATCAATCTTGGCTGGACAGCATCTGAAAAATTATTCTCCTAGTACACATTTTCTAAAGTCATTTCTGCCTTGGAAAAAAACACATGGACCAATCTGTTTCTGATCTGTTTTGTCTTGACCCCATAGATGATGGGATTTAGCATGGGTGGGGCCAGAGCACACACATTGGCTAATAGGATATGGACATGAGGTGGGATATGGTGCCCAAAACGTTGGGTAAGAAATGTGAAGATTCCTGGAACATAGAAGAGGGCAATGACACAGACGTGGGAGCCACAGGTGTTGAGAGCTTTGTGACGAGCCTCCCTGGAGGGAATACGGAAGACAGCTTGGAGAAGCAGCCCATAGGAAGTTGCTATGAGGATAATATCTAAGACTATAGTTGTTAAAAGGACAAACACTCCATACCAGATATTCACACGGATGTCATCACAAGAATATTGGCCAAACCAATGTGTTCACAGGAGGTGTGGGGAAGAATGTTATTTCTGCAGAAACTCAGTCGAGTCAGAAGGAATATGATAGGAAAAATGGTGCCAATGCTTCTTAACAGGACAGCGAAACCAATGTTTCCAGTGACTAAATTGGTGAGGATCATGCTATATCTCAGAGGGTAGCAGATGGCAATGTATCGATCAAAAGCCATCACTAACAGAAACCCTGACTCTGCAATATATGTAGAGTGAATAAAGAACAGTTGGGTAATGCACCCACCAAGGGAGATCTCCCTGGCATTGAACCAGAAGATGGACAATGATTTGGGTACAGTGGTGGTAGAGAGGACAATATCAGCAGCTGCCAGCATGGACAGGAAGAGATACATGGGCTCATGGAGGGTTCTCTCAGTGAAAATGATATAGATGAGGAGGGGATTCCCAATGATGGCAGTAAGGTAGGATATCAGGAAAGGGATGGAAATCCACATGTGTTGGTCCTCCAGGCCAGGGATACCTACTAGGATGAAGATGGTGTGGCTATTACTGGTATGGTTGAGATTGGTCATACCTGGGATGGGTCACCCCTGTGGATTCTGTCCTGTGGAAAGAGATACCATCTTTGTCCATCACATAGGTTCAAGTTTAGGCAAATACAGAAAATAGGTTAAATTTCTCTTTGGCTTTGGTAAGCACCAGGCTTTGACATACTCCACTTCCCTAACTGGGTACCTTATCCAGGACAGGTTCTCTTTGGTGTTGGTGTTGTTCTCTAACACCTAGTTAGGTCATCCTCAAGCTTTTGAATTCCTCCAGTGATCAAAACTTATCTTTCAGGAGAGCAGTGGTAACTTCAACAGTGAGAAGACTGCTATTCAAAGAACAATGTTTCAATGCCTCCTCTGGAGAGTTTGCAATTCTTTTCAAATCTGCTTCCCTTTTCAATTGTTCATGTGAGCCTGAACTTTCAAGAAGGTCAGAGTTGTTCATAGGAGCTATATAAATACCTCAATTTTTCATAATTGCTCTGTACTCTTCTACCCAGTATGGGTATACACAGAACTTCTTGGCTCTGAGTAGGATACATTACTATGTAGGTAGGAGATTCCCTCTGTCATAGACTATTTCCTTCTCAACTCCAAGTTATCATAATTTTCTTTTCTCTAAGGGCCCTCAGTTTCCCTTGCCATTATTCCAGAGATGGAAGAGAAGTAGAAAGCCTAGTTTCCTTCTTTCCTTCCTTATTCTTTTTCTCTTCCCCTTTATATCTTGAGCTTATTCTAAAAATTGGGACCATTTCCCTCAGATTTTTTTTTTCCTAGTTCGTATGTGTAGTCAAGGACCACAATACGAGTGATGAGGAATTGGTGAAATTGATGATGGTCATAGATTCACCCTGGAACCATCAGCTGTTAATGTCAGATGTATTTCAGTTCCTATAGCCATTAGATATTAGCTTTGTAATGATACAACTCATGGAAAGCCATTAAGTTACATCAGAGTCAGGCATTCCATAAATGTTCTGGATTCCTCAGTCCTCATTCATTTATCTAATGCCTTACACTTAGCAGTCAAACCAACTCATCTCTGGAGCTAACTAATAGGATTCTGACACAGTAAGTGACCAATACTCACTATTCCTGGGCTTGTCCCAAATAGGCTTTCATATTCCCCAATGTCTATTCCTGAAGAAGGGAAAACTGGAGTTACTAGAGAATCTGAGGAGTGTAGAGGTACTTAGAATCCTGTAGAATCCACATACAATCCCCTAAATCTATCTTTCTCACTATCCGGTGGGGAAACCATATCCCTGCCCTCCCTTTTCTCAGAATCATAGAATATCAAAATTGGAAAGGATTTCAGGTATCATCAGGTTCACCAGATGACATCAGAGGCAGCTGGTGGTGCAGTACATAGAGCACTGGACCTGGAATCTGGAAACTGAGGTCAAATTCAGTTTCAGACACTTCTTAGCTGTGTGACCCTGGACAAATCACTTGATCTCTGTTTCCTTCAGTTTCCTTAATGGTGAAATGGGCATAATAATACTAGTTATCTTCCAGGGTTATTGGAAGGATCAAGGGGTGTGTGTGTGTGTGTGTGTGTGTGTGTGTGTGTGTGTGTGTGTGTG
>NW_020954574.1:74965-89920 GCF_900497805.2 Vombatus ursinus | reverse complement strand
TGTGTGTGTGTGTGTGTGTGTGTGTGTGTGTGTGTGTGTGTGTGTGTATGTGTTTTAAAAAGCACTTAATGTAATGCCTGATACATTTTAAGTACTATATAAATGCTTATTCCCTTCCCTTCCATAGTTCAACCCATACCTGAACAAATGTCCCCTTTCTTATATCTCTAAAAAGTGGTTATCAAGCCTGTACTTGAAAGCCTTGAGTCTGTAATTTCAGGTAGAACTCTTGACCTTCCTTCAAGTACCCAGCTCACAAAACATGTTGCCAGCCCCTACCCTTACATCAAATGAACCCCCAAATTAGATCACTGTCTCCCACACAATACCTAAGCCACTCATTAGACTCAGGAAGGGTCCTCAAAGGATAGGGACAGACATGCTGAGAATCCCTAAGTGTGATATTTTCCTCAGATGGCTCTAATCCACTTCCACTTTCTTTCTGAGCTAAAGTAATCACAGCTCTACAGGGTGTTCCAAAAGCCTTAGTACAGTTTTAAGCTACTAAAACTTGAAACTACACTAAGACCATTTGAGACCTCACACATTATTGGTCCCTCTCCCTAATAAGGCAGTTTACCTGACTTCACAGCATCTGTATAGCTCAGACTATACTGAAAAGTAAACTGTTTCACATCTTCTAGAAAGGATCATCCCTGCTTTTCTTGGAGACCTCTAGTGGTAAGGAACAGGCTACATTATGTGTCAGCTCAGTCTACATCATGTACAGCTATAATTGTTATGGCATTGGGGCAGTTAGGTGGTACAGTGGAGAGTGGTGGGCCTGGAGTCAGGAAGACTCACCTTCCTGAATTCAAATCTGGCTTCACACACTTACTAGTTATATGACCCTGGGCAACTCACTTAATCCTATTGGCCTCAGTTTCTTCATCTATAAAATGATATGGAAAAGGAAATGACAAGCCAGTCCAGTATCTTTGCCAAGAAAACCCCACAAGGGGTCATGAAGAGTCAGATGTGATTGAACAGCATTCATCTTTACACTATGTTAAAAACTGCCCCTCCACATCTTCAATCCTAGTTCTTAGTCCTAGTTCTTCCTTCTGGACCCAAGAAGCACAGCTGTGTCTGACTTAATCTGGCTCCCAACTGACTACCCTTATAATGTCTGAACAAAGCTATCATATGTACTCTCCAATTATCCTCTTGTCTAGGGTAAACATCCCAAATTCGTTCAACCAACCTTAATATATCATCTTCTCTAGTGTTATCATCAAACTTTTTGAGTTCATCAATGTTCTTCCTAAAATGTAGTGCCCAGAAATCAATATGATATGATGTGATCTGACAGACATGGTTTCCAGTGTTCTGTGCATTTTACTTCTACTAATGAAGCCTAAAATTATATTTGCTTTTATAGAAAAATGGTCTTTCTGCCTTTCGAGAAATAAGGAAACACTTTTTCAGTAAAACAGTCAATTCCAAGTAGATGAGTATTTTTTGAGTTGTTCTGAAGTTGGACTTCTTAGTCTTTTTGTATATTAGGAACTCCTCTGGCAGCCCAGTGAAACCCATGAACCCATCCTCCGAATAATGATTTAAATAGGCTTACTAAGGAAACCAATTATATTAATACAGTTATCAAATTATTAAACAATAACAAGTTCACAGATCCCAGGTTAAAAACCCCTGTTCTAAAGACTTTGGCCTTCATCTTAATGAATTTACTTTATATTCTTATTATATTATTTTGTATGAACTGAGGATGACAGGCATTTAGAAGACAGAAGTTAGGTCAAGTAATGTAAAATAAATACAAAATAATAGGTTCCTTTAAGAATATTGTTAGAAACACTAAAGCTTAGAATTACTTGAGGATTTTGAAAATTCCAGGGATGACAAAAGTAATGATTTTTTTTTTGCCATAGGCATCTAGGCAATACAAGGGATAGATCATTATACAGTTAGGAAGATCTGAGTTCCATTCCTGCCTCAGACACTTGCTAGCTGTGTGACCCCTGGCAAGTCACTTGACCTCTCAGTGCACCAGATTCCTCATCTGTAAAATGGAAATAATCATAGCACCTATCTCACAGGGTTATTGTAAGCATCAAATGAAATAATATATGTAAAAGCATTTTGCAAACTTTAAAGTACTATATAAATGCTAACTATTATTACTACTATTATTTCAGTCATATTGAGGGCTTGAGAGAGTAAAAAGAAGTCACAGGACTGCTGTTTAGGTTAGATGGTGTTATCATAACATAGTAGGGATTGTACCTCGTGGAAGGTATGTGGGTCTGGATTTGCTGAGGCCAACCCATAGATCATGTTCCAAAGCTCCCCTAGCAACTTATGTTTACCCTTGTAGCTCAGTGCTAAAGGACTTGGTTTTTTGAGATGACAAAGCAATATCTTTATTGACCACCCAGTGTAAAAAGCCACTGACTCAGTCAATTCTCAAAAAAAAAAAAAAAGGATGACTGCACGGTCTGTCCTTCTCTTCTTTCTATTTTGTCAGGAAAATTTGAACCTCTTCCTAGAGAGAGTAGCAATGGTGCCCTTTCCTAACCCTGAGAGGATGGTGACTATAAACACATTGCATTCACCTGGTAAGTTTTCCCTTGGGTTTTGCTTTGCTTCTTCTGTTTTGTTACTTCCTTGAGTATAGGTGACTGAACAGCTATCTTGTGATAAACGTTTCCAGTCTTGGAGGCAATGCTGAGTTTGAGAAGTTCAGAGATCCTAGGTCCTTCAGTTGGAACCTGACAAGAATCAGAAGTATTTTTCAACTATAGCTGTCTTGGAGAAGATGAACATGGATAGGAGAAGGAGCCCCAGGTCCTGCTTGATTAGCTAGAAAACATGGACCTGGAGGAAATTGTTTAGATAGTACAGATTAAACTGAAGATGAAGTACCAATTCAGCAATCCCACAAACATTTATATTTTGATAATTTAAATTCTCAACTCCCCAGCAGAGTATTATTTTAGTTATAAGCTATTACTGTTGATTTCTTAGGTCTTTTGTGAATGTGAGCTTGTCTCTTGTTTTAAATATTTCATATGGAGGAAATAAATAGCTGTCCTATTCCTGATTTAAATTTTACATTGAATGCTTTTCCACTTTCCTCTTTGGGGATACCACATGAGCTCAAAGTTAAATTTTAATTACTTTTCTCAAAAGCTTCAGGATGGTGATGTGAAGAAACAAAGAGCATAAGGAAAAGCCTAATCCTTCTCTTTAGATTCCAGTCTGCACATGAATATGTTCTGAGTCAAGAGGTCCCATTTAGTGGAGACAAAAGGGCAAGCACACCAGCCTCCTGACCATGATGGATTCTCATTGATACAATAATACAACAGTGAGAAGACAGGACTTTCCAACCATTATTTTGCTGTTTTTTTCTCATTAAAAAAGAATGGGGTATGAAATTAAAAGGAGATGGAAATAATGATTTAAAGAGAATTGAAATAAAATAAAAATTGAATTTGTAGACTAGAAATTCTATTACAAAAGTGTTATTAAAATATCTGGCATTGGAGGAAAAAGAGAAATGCAGTGGAGTCACATATAAGGATTAGGTTCTGAAGTAACTGGGTAAGTGAAAAAATGTCACAAAATGACCCTTGAAAATCCTTTAAATTATCTTTAAAAAGTGGTACAATATGTTTAAGTAGTTGTATTTGGAAAGGGATTAGGTCTTTTTTAAAGAAAGGAAGCCTGTGCCATAGAGCTGATGAATCTGAGCTGGTTACTATAGAAACAAATAAATATAAATTTTATTTTTAATTATACCCAGCTAAATTATTGATGAGAGAAGCAGAGACCAGGAAATGATAGTTGAGTAGTCACATGGGTTTGAAGTCATTGAGTTTGAAGAGGAGACAGTACGTTGTTCTGCCCTTTCTGCAGCCTGTGGAGGGAAATGTGGAGCCCAAAGGAATGAGAGAAGTTTCTCCTTCTAACCAAGATAGGGGATAGACAATGATATTTCATCTATCAGAGCTGCCTACAAGGTGAGCAAGGCTTAGTGACCTCTAAGTTGGCCTTCATCCTCATGGATAAACCACTCCAACTCTTTGGTTTCCTTTTAATTTGTTTTATATTGTTATTACATTATTTCATATGAGCTGAGGGTGAAGAGAAAGATATGGCTCTTCAGGGAGATGGGAATAAAAAGATCTCTCTATCTGGACAAGGATCAAGAGTATCTTTCTCTTTAGCACATCAAAGTTTGATTTTTCATGATGATGATGATGATGATGATGATGATGATGCCAGAGTAGGGAGGAGGGGAGAGAAATAAGGAGCATGGAACTGGAATTGATATTCCAAAATTATAGAGATGATGTGTGGGAAGCACATTTCTGTTTCACTTAAAGAAAAACAACCCAACAGTCAGAATAATATAAAAGTGAATGGGCAGCCTTGGGGAACATTGAGTCCCTCATCACTGAAAATTTTCAAGTGTTGACTGGATGACCACTTGTCAAGGTTTTTCCAAATGGTATTCCTGCTTGGGTACAGATTGGATTGGATGACTTCTGAGACATAGAGTAAAGATGTATGGGGAAGGGTTATTGGTATATAGGGAAGAAATGTCAGCCTCAGTGGAGGAAAGTGGCAAGGGGAAGATCTCCATTTGTCACAGATCCCCAGTCCCCTGACTCTGCACATAAAGCTCTTTCACCTCTTTTACTGTGCTGCCCTCTTCATGAGGGCATGGAAATGGGATTCCTGAGAAGAAGGTCCTTTAAACAAAAATGTTGTGGAAGAGAGGCATGGAGGAGATTGATAATTGCACTCATTAATTATTAGGATGACTTAAAAGACAGATTAATAATATTAACTAAGATTTATGTTACAACTTTTATCTCATTTGATCCTCACGATGTCCCTGGGAGGTAGGTGCTATTATTATTCCCATTTTGCAGATGATGAAACTGAGGCAGAGGTTGCTTAGGGTCACACAGCTAGTAAGTGTCTGAGGTGAGATTTGAATTCAAGTTTTCCTGACTTCAGGCCCAGTACTCTATCCACTGTGCCATCTAGTTGCCTAATTAGAAATCTCACCTCGTATGAAGGAAATAGGGAGAAGATTTAAGTGTAAAGCCCTGAAATGAGATTTCATATTTTATAGTATCTGATTAGTTAAATGGAAGAATACAGTGACTGAATTAATATTTCTTAGAAAGTCGTACCACGAATGTGGTTAAAAAAAGGCTGTATAATTGTGTTGGGAGGAGTGGAGGGGAATTCTGTACCACTGTCTAATGTGGGTTGGAAAAAGAATTTAAAATGGGAGTAGCAAGAGGAGAGAAAGGGGGAAAGAGAGAAGATAAGGAGAAAGAGGAGATAGAAAGAGAGACAGTGAGATAGAGAGAGAAATAGAGATGGAGACAGAGATACAGAAACAGAGAAAAATTAAAAAAAGATTCAATAATTTTGGGCTGAGGATTCAGTGAATTTGGGCTCAGGTGAGGTTATAAAAGAATAGGGCTAGAGGTTCTATGAAAGGAAAGTAGAACCATATTAGTGTAAATGAAACAACCATATAGACCTACTATTGGATTAAAGGTTGAATAAAATGTTATAAAATTTAATGGAGTAAAAAAAACAACAACTAATCTATTATAATATTGAATATGATCAGATTAAAATCATCACTGAAACAAAAGACAGTAGCAGAATAAATAAGAACCCCCGCACCCATTCCCAACAATTTGTTGTATGCAAGAGACACATCTAAGTCATAGCACATCCATAGTGTAAATGATGGATGGAAACTGAATGTATTTTGCTTCTGGTCATTCCAAAAAAGCAGGCACTGCAAACATGATTTGGGATAAGGCAACAATAAACATATTTCAAGAGAGATAAAGAAGTAAAACACATTGTGTAGAAAAGCACCATAGATAATGAAACAGTGCTACTATTCTTTTTCTTTCTTTTTTTTTTTAAGGCAATTGGGGTTAAGAGACTTGCCCAGGGTCACACAGCTACTGTCAAGTGTTTGGTCTGAGGCTGGAATTGAACTCAGGTCCTCCTGACTTCGGGGCCGGTGCTGTATCCACTGCGCCACCTAGCTGCCCCCCCCCCCTTTTTTTTTTTGGTTAGGCAATGGGGTTAAGTGACTTGCCCAGGGTCACACAGCTAGGAAGTGTTATGTGTCTGAGGGCAGATTTGAACTCAGATCTTCCTGAATCCAGGGCCAGTGCTCTATCCACTGCGCCACCTAGCTGCCCCGAAACAGTACTACTATTAAACACATATACTTCAAAAGGCATATTCTATTTAAAGGAAAAGAAGACCGAAGTGCAAAAAGATGTTGAAAATAACACAACAGTAGATGACTTTAATATACTCTTAGCTAGATAGAGCTAACAAAAAAATTAACAATAAGCAAATTATAGGTCTGAACAGAGTTGGAAACTTTAACTTGGAAAGACTATGTTAATTTTTGAATGAGAAATATGCTTCAGGATCACATATCTTTATAAAATTTGATTACATGGTAGTGTATAAAGAACAAATAACTGCACAAAAGAAGATATATTAAGCATATCCTTTAGGTATCATAATGCATGAAATAGTAATCGATAAAAGAAATGAGCAAAATATAGATACCTAAAACAAAACTAAGCAACAATATCATAAATAATGGATAAATTAAAGAACAAATATAAAAGTAACTATTTTAAGAAGAATTTAAGAAGATTACATCTAGACAAAATGCTAAAATTTACAAACTGAAACAGTCCTCAGAGGACAATCATATCTCTGAAATATAGTAATAAATATAGTAAATAGTAAAAGAAAAGTTTGACTAATTTCATATGAAAGAGGAAAACAAAATCGTCCACCTGACAAATTAACAAAGTCCTCCTCCCCCCAAAGCACATAATGAGAATTTTGGAAAATCAAAGGAAAAAATAAAATAAAAAAAAACAAAAACAAAAAAAGACTATGGAATTGATGAATACATGTTGCTTTTGAAAGCTAATTAACTAATTGAATTAAAAGAGAAGAAAATAAATTTTTAAAAATTTGTGAATTTATACAAAATATAGAGGAAATGAAGATAATTATAACAAACTGCTATACCTAATTATGTTCCATTGAAACTGAGAATTTAAAGGAATTGGATAAATCTTGCCCAAATTAATAAGATAAGAAAAAGATCTCTTGAACCCCCTAATCTCTGAAAGAGAAATTTAATTAGCCATAAATCAACTATTTGGAGGTGGGCATGAGAGATCTGGTTATAATTACAAGCTGTATTCAATAAAAGAAATAAAAAAAGGCACTCTGCCAAACTCCTTTTATGAGATAAATATGATCCTAATAGCCCAGTCAGCAACCGATAAAGTCAAGAAGTAAAATGATTTCATTGTTGTATAGAATTGTCTCCACCTATCCAATCACAGTGGGAACTCCTAATTGTCTAATTGAGTCAGCTAGAGTAGTAAGACTATAAGTGATAGCCAGTAGGTATTAAATGCATTACTTGAATTCAGGCTGACCTTTCCTGACTCCAAGGTTGACCTCTCTCCTCTATTCTATACTGCCTCTCCAGAAATGAGTACTGATATAAATTTTTTTAAAATATAATCTTAGAAAAGAGACTAGTACAACATATCCAACAATTATTTACTACAATCAAATTATTGTTCTACAAGGGCTATAAGAATGATATAACATCAGGAAAATATACAGCATAATTAACCTTGTAAATATTGATGTAATAATAATAAATAATAATATATCATCATATAAATGATGATAAAACCACGGAATTATATCAACAGATACAGAAAAAACCCTTGAAAATGCATCAGTGAGAAAACTGGAGTTAAGTGAAGTTACATGATTTATTCACCATCACACAGCTAAGAAGTCATGAAGCTGGGGCTTCAAAATGAATTCTTCTGCTTGCAAGTCCAGTGTTCTTACTACAATATGTTTCCCTTGAGAACTGGAGCTTAGAGGGGTGAGCAACTTAGCCTGGAGTAAAATTGGTTGGAAATGAAAATGCCCGATGTATGTTTAACTGAAAAATAAAACTGCTCTTCATAAACTGGTTCCAGATTTTCTTTCCCGGCTGATTATGTGTTATTCCCCTCCACACACCCTGTATTCCAGTCCAATTGGCCTATTTCCTATTCCTTGTACATGATATCCCTTATCCACCTTAGTGCCTTTCTCCAGGCTATGCTTTATCCCTGAAATGCTCTCTCTCTTCATTTCTCTGCTTCTTGGAACCCTAACTCCCTTCAAGGCTCAGGGCAAGTGACACCTCCTTTGCTATGCTTATAGTATATACTGATACTCCAATTGTTAGTGATATTGTTAGTGCCTGGGTCTCCACAAATCACTGTTAATTTGTGTTTTATGCATCTTATATTGGCTTATCTGTGAATTAGCTGTATTCTGTCAGTAGAACGTAAGCACCTTAATGCCAGGCACTGTCTTACTTTTATATATGTATCTTTGTACCTACCATACTGCTTGGCATGTTATAATTGATTATTAAATGCTTGCTGGTTGGTTAAAAATCCTACAAAGCTTAAGCATGGAAGGATCATTTATAAATATGATCAGAAGCATAAATCTCTTACCAAGAACCAGAACATTTTGTAATGAAATAGCCTGGAAGCTTTCCCAAAAAGTTCTGGAGTAAAGAGAGAATGTCCCTTTCTCCCATTTTAATTAACATAGTGATAGAAATGCTAGCAATGACAATAAGTTAAGAGAAAAAAATAAACATTGGTAAAGAGATAACCATATAATCCCCATTAGAAGATGTTAGGATGGTTTAATTATAAAATTCTGGGGCAGCTAGGTGGCACAGTGGATAGAATATCAGCCCTGGAATCGAGAGGACCTGAGTTCAAATGCAGCCTCAGACACATAACACTCACTAGCTGTGTGACTCTGGGCAAGTCACTTAACCCCAATTGCCTCACTACACACACACACACACACACACACACACACACATATACATACACACATATATATTCTCACATACACACACATATATATGTATACATATATGTGTGTGGATATAAAATTCCAAAGAATCAGCAAAGAAACTATTTTATATGATTTATATGGTTCAGTAATATAAAAGGATACAAAATAAAACCACAAAAATCACCAACAATTCTGTGAATTATTAATAAAAGCCAGATAGAGGGATCTCATTCTAAACAATTGCATGATATAATAAATCTGGAATTTATACTATCAAGACATAGATAATATCTATATAATATAATTTTAAAAAATCTTTACAAGAATAAAATATGGCCCAATAATTGATGATATATTCAATGTACATGATTAACTTGCGCCAATATAATAAACATTATATTCCTTAACTAAGACTACAGATTTTATCCTCAATCTATCAGACTACAAGAGTTACTTTATAAGTTTTTTTAAAAAATACGGACAAAATTCATTTAAAGGAATGAAGTTAGTAATTTCAAGGGAAGCAATGGGAAAAAAGGCATAAAATGGGCCCAGTATTATGAGGTCTCAAATTATATTATAAAGCAGGAAACATCTCCTTTAAGAAAAAGCAAAAAAGCATATTGATGGAATACATCAAATAAGCAAGACCTAGAATGAACACACACACACACACACTCTCACACACACACACACACACACACACACACACACACACGACTGTCCAGCATTTGATAAACCCAAGAACGCAAATTATGATGTGAAGGGCTCCCTTTTCTCTAAGAATTCTGGAGAAACTGGGAAACAGACTGTTGGAAGTTATGATAAGACAATCACCTTATAAAAATAAACTCCAAATGAATAAGAATATTGAAAATAAATGTTCAAAGCTTTATGAAAATATAGGATGGAAGATTTCATTTTTTACAACCATGATTAGGGGAAAAATCTATAACCAGACAGGGAACAGAGAAGATTTTGCTGAAAGGGTAGGATGGGCAACAGAGTGGTGGGTTTATACTCAGAATAGGTACAAATGGTGGCTTAGACAGCCTTTATGGGCCCCACAGAGAAAGGAGCCTAAAGGATAAAATAGAAATTCATTATTCTGATATTTAATGTTCTTGGCAATCTAGCTACCTACTTTTCCAGCTTTATTAATATGACTACTGTTCATAAACTCAGTGTTCCAACCAAACTGTGCTTCTAGTTGTTCCCTGAACTCAACACTCCAGCTCTCACCATCATTCACCCAAGTTTTCCCTCATGCCTAGAATATTCTCCCTCCTCATCTTTCACTTTCTCAATCCTTTATCTTCCATCAAGTTATGCTCTGCTTATTGCTTTCCCCTTCTTCAGTTTACCTTGCACTGGTTGCTTACTTGGGGATATGTTTGATATCCCCATTAGAATATAAACTCCATTAGTGCATCTAGTCAGTAAAAATTTATTAAGTACCTACTATGTGCCAGACCCTGTGCTAAGTACTGAGACGGAGTACATAGTGTGTATCCAGTATCTAGCAGAGAGGTTTTCAAATACTAAGTTCTTCATAAATGTTAGTAGATTTGTATGGAATCACACAGGTTCCAGGATCCTCATTTACTTTATCTTATTAAAATTAAAATTTGAGGCTATAAGAAATAATGATAATTTCAGGCTATTTAAAGGCAACTTGTTGCAGCTCTTGCAGCACTTAAACTATATTGTTAGTCTTTCATTTAAATGAATGATTAATGTTGAAATGTGTGAGAAACTGTTTCAGAAACTGCCTAAGAGTTTGCAATTGTGATATTGTGACGATTATTTGCAATCTGACTCATTGTGAGTGCTATATTTCTCCCTTTCACCCTGTAAGAAGTAGTTGCAGAAAGCTATAAGCTATGATCCAGAGCTCTTAACTCAGAGGGAGACACTCTATATGGCCATTTGACCAACAAGCTTTCTGAGCAATTGCTTATTCTTAATAAACAGTGATGACTTTGACAAAATCAGAGTGGTTCTCAGTTTCTTCTAAACTATTTGTTTGCCAAGGATCCATTTTCCCAGACTCACCACTCCCTTATGTTCAAGTAGTAAAGAGTCTCCTCTCTTTTATCTCAAAGTCCCCAGGTACTGCGTCTCTCAGATCAAGACAGAGAGAGTTCAAAAGAGAGATGAAAAGAAAGAGAGAGATAGAGAGGGTGAGAGAGACAGAGACAGACAGAGAAACAGAGACAGAGATTGAGAGAGAGAGATAGAGAGTCAGAAACAAAGCTAATGAGAAGGGAAAAAAGGAAGATAGGGAAAATCAGGGAAAGGGAGAGACAGAGGAACAGAGAGACACAGAGATTGGCAGCCTGTTAACCTTTCTAAGTATGTCTTTACTCTCCTTCCAATTCTGCCGTTGTACTGAGGATAGGGTTTTTTTGTTCAGAAAAATGTCAAGACTGACCAAGCCCTATACCAGTCACTATCTGCTTAGTCACTTCATTGTGAAAGGGAATCCATAGGATCTTATGAAACTGATGATTTGCTCCCTGGCGCCATTCTCTTCCATAATCATCTGACTCAGATCAGAACTCTCTAGCAATCAAAGCTTTTTCTTCATGCCCTATACTGACAGGACTTTGAGGCCTCATCCACCTGACTATTCCTTTTTCCAGAAATGACCAGGGGAAGATACTGATTCTGAAAAGACTGATTATGTGACTCCATTCTCCAGACCTCCAAGTCTGTCTGAGGAAGGGAGAGTTGGATTTACTAGTGACAATGGAAGGCAGGGATTCTGTAATTATTAGAGGGCTGTCAGACATCTCTTCCTTACCTTGTCTTAGGAAAACTCCCCTTCAGTCTCTTCAGTGAAACCCTATATTTGTTCCCCCGGTCTCTCTCCACCTGTCCCTATCTCTGCAATAATAATTCATCCCTGTGCCTTGGCTCTCTGAGCAGTCTGTTTTCTTTCTGGGATATGAAACCACATCTCTGTACTCCTGGTCCCCATTCACAGACTCTACTATCTTTGGAATGATATCCTATGCCTTATTCCTGGTCTCTAATGCAGGGTTCTTCCATTTTCCCCTGCACTGAAATTTTCACTGCATTCTCTTGCTGAACTTTACTCTCCTTCTCTGTGGTGAGATCAGATTCCTGTGACTCCGACACTCATTCTTGAGTGCATGGTGTCCCAAAAGTCTTAATGCAGTTTTAAGTTTTAATAGCTCAACATTCACTAATACTTTCCGAATACTCTGTAAAGCTTGCAATCTCTTCAGTGGCACTGCACCCCTATTCCTTAGGTCCTTCCTCTGTTTTTTTTTTAAAAATCCATCCCTGAACATTTGACCTTTTCTGAATTCTACTTTCTTTCTCTGTGGTGAGACCATATCTCCGTATGCTTGCTCTTCATTCTCAGATTATGCTTTCCGTCTATACGATGACAACTCATCACCATTCCCCTGGTTTCCATTCCATGGATATCTGTCCTCTAATTCTATGATGAGAATGCATCCCTGTAGTCTGGGCCTCCCTTTACACACACACACACACACACACATCCAATCTTTATATTCATTTCAGTCTAATCAGTTCTCTCCTGTATTTGCCCTTGAGGAGTCCATTAACACTTCTCAAGTCACTTCCCTGCCTCTGATCTCAAATTCCCCAATCTTGCCTAAATGGCTCACCAGCTTTAAAGGGGTGTCCTCAGGAGCAGAGTTGTGGGTACCTGACTGTGTGGGGAGTGGAAGTTTCAGGGATATTTATTCTTTCTCATGAGAGTCCTGAAGAGACGACTCTGACCCCAGGGACCTCAGAGTTTATGTCATTTCCAAATCCTTTTCCATAAGGGCAACATGGCTATAGCAGATTTTCCCTTCCTCTGTCATGTCTCCAATTGATCTGTCCCTATTTTTGAGATTTTATTACTCTTAACTATACACATCTCTAGCTCAATGTTATAATCAAGTGTTGCTATTTTGAAGAATTCTGGTGCCAATGAACTGATAAAATAGCATTCTCTATTGTCATGTCAAAATATGCTAGAGTATCCCAAAAGTGAGTTCTCTGTTGTCTAAACATCTCTCTTGCATTCTTCTTTACATCATAAATTGATTAGTCAATCATTGCTTTATGGAAGGGCAGAGATCAAGTGTCGCATAAAATCAGGTTCATTTGTGTATCAGTGTGTGAATTTGTACTTATTTAATTCTATGTCTCAGTCTCATGTATGTATTTAGGAGCTTTCATTATACAGCCAGATTTAAAACAAATAATTACTTCATGAGGAAATGTAAGTTTAGAACATATTCCCTGTGATACAAGGAATTTAAGTAAATAGTGTCAACAAAGGACAGAATATTGAATATAATTGTTATTGGAAAGATATGATCACCCTGATTAGCATCGTAATCCTCATGATCCTCACCCTTTTAACCACTACCACTACCACCATTATCATTACTGTTTCCCTTCTAAACATCTCCGTTCATACCATCCTTGGCATCACAAAACTGTGTTGAGTCTACTAGAAATTTATTATTTAATCTCACTTGGAACAATCCTTTTTATGGCCTCATTTATAATAATAATATTTATAAGCTATAATATATATGTATATTTATAGACATGCATATTTACATATAGAACATATGAATATACATACATACATACTTATATGTGAGCATGCTAATGGTAAACTCTATTGGTTATGTCTTCTATTGCATATAGTAATTTGAATAATAGATATTTCTTATATTCTTGGTTTTTCCTTTGTAAATGTTTAGGCCTCTCCTAAAGTAATTATATAAATACCAGTGATTACTATCATCATCATAATCACCATCACCATCACCATTATCACCACCATCCTTATTATCATTATCATATGGCTAAGAAAGTCTTCCATGAAGCTCTGAAATGTTCTTGGGCTTGATGCAACTTGCACAATGTCATTATAGATGGAAACATCTGGAGAATCTCATCATTTATTAGAAATCCCTCTTCAAAACTTATATTCTTGCCTGGACTTTCACAACTATTTTTTATGTAGAAATGAGCAGGACAGTTTTGAAAGTTATATGTTGAATCTATTATACACTTAAGAGGAAAAGCAAGCTGTAAGCAATAGAGATTCATAGTTTCTTATATAATCCTCTTATTCTACTATATATATGAAAGTGCTCATTTTATTTTTTGTTCCTTAAATTCAGAACAATAATAACACATAGAAGGTGATGAGGACCTGAAAAGTGTAGTGGCTATGTGAATGGAAAAAAGGGGGATGCATTTGAAAATATTTATATACTGCTTTAAGGTTTGCAAATACCTTACAAATATGATCACATTTTATCCTCACAGCCACTCTGATAGGCAGGTCCTATTATTGTTCCCTTTTTTTGGTTAGGGAACTAAAGCAGACAGAGGTTAAATGACTTGCCCAGGGTCACAAAGCTAGTAAGTGTCTGAATCCAGATTTGAACTCAGATTTTCTTGACTCCAGGTCAAGTGCTCTATCAACTATGTCACTACAAGGTTTTGGCAGCTGATTGGATATATGGTGTGAATGAAATAGATGAGTCAAAGATGACATCAAGGTTGCTAACCTGGATGACTGAGAGGATGATAGAGCCCTAAACAGTATTTGAAAGTTTGGAAATGAGTAGGGTTTAGGGGCAAAGGTAATAGTTCTGTTTTGAACATGTTGACGTTGAGAATACCTACTGGATATCCAGTTTGAAATGAGAGAACCAAGAGAGAACAATGGTACAAAACCCAAAGAAGAGTTAGTATCTAGGGGGATGAAACCAACACTATCAACAGTTATAAAGATGTCAAAAAGGATGAAGATTGGAAAAAAAAATCAAAACTTTAAATCAAGAGATCATTGTTGAGGCAGCTAGGTGGCTCAGTGGATAGAGCACCGGCCCTGGATTCAGGAGGACCTGAGTTTAAATCCAGCCTCAGACACATAACACTAGCTGTGTGACCCTGGGCAGGACACTTAACCCCATTGCCTAGCCAAAAAAAAAAAAA
>NW_020954574.1:24244-74865 GCF_900497805.2 Vombatus ursinus | reverse complement strand
TTGTTTGCTTCTCTCTCTCTCTCTCTCTCTCTCTCTCTCTCTCTCTCTGTGTATATATATATATATATATATATGTATGTATGTATGTATGTATGTATAATTTGTTATGAGTTTTTTCTTCTGTTTTCAAGGTGAGGAGGTGAGAGGGAAAGATAATAAATGTTTGGTAATTAAAAATAATTTAAGATAAAAAGGACATCATTGGCAACTTTGGAGAGAACAGGTAGTTTCAGTTGAACAACAAGTTAGGATAGTTTGTAGGGGCTTTGGGAGTCAGATAAAAGGAAATGGAGGCACCTAATATACATTTAAAAATAAGTTTAAATGAAAAGGGGGAAGAGCTATAGGTCAATAACCAGTGGGGAACAGAGGTATGTAGTGAGGGCTTCATTTTCTTATTTTTTAAGATTTAGAAAAAAATAGTCTATAAATGGCATAGAGGGAGCCAGTAGATAGAAAGAGAACAAAGATTAGATGAAAAATGGACTTGTCCAACATGAGCAGGTGACCATCTTATGACTATCTTAAGGCCACTTAGTCAATGGAGATGCCCCATGGTTCACCCAACCTAAGATCCCTTGCTAATATGCCATTCTTGGCCCTCAAGAGGCAAGGTCTATCAACCAATGAGGTTCTGTATTTTACCTTTCTGTATTTTGCATATTTCTGTATTTTGCATATTTGGGTATCAAACCCTATAAAAACAAGGTCCTGGAAGAAGGAGGGCTCTCAGATCATAAGGAAGATCTGAGGTCCACTTCATTAGAAGGGACCATGTACCCTTTAATAATGTGCCATTGGCTTAATAGTGGAATCAGTAAGTTGGAAAAAATAAAAGAGAATTGGATAAATGTTACATGTAGTGAGGTTAGCCTTTGGAAGGATAAGGACCACCACTTAAATAGAAACTGTCACTGAAAAAAAAATGTTGAACATCAGAAGATCAAGGATGAAGGCAGTTATACAAATTTTGCTTAAATGTCTTAACAAGTTGTGACATGTGATTGTGATTGAATACTATTAGGTTATAAGAAATGACAAAAGGAGTTTCAGGAAAACCTAGAATGATGTATATGAACTGATGCAAAGTGAAGTGAACAAAATTAGAAGAACATTGTACGTAGTAACAGCAATATTTATGATAATCAGCTGTGAAAGACTTAGCTACTCTGATCAATACAATGATCCATGACAATTCCAAAGGGCTCGTGATTAAAAATACTATCTACCTCCAGAGAGAAAACTGATGAATGACATTTTTTTCATTTTCTTTATTTTTCTTGCTTTTTAAAAACAATATGGCTAATATAGAAATATGTTTTACATGACTTCACATGTATAATGGGTGTAATATTGTTTGTCTTCTTAATGGGTGGGAGGAGGGTTTCCAGGGAGGGAGAGAATTTAAAACTAAAAAAAAAAAAAAGAATGTTAAAAACAAACTAACAAATAAACAAACAAATAAACTTGGTACAACAAAACTTCTTCATTTCTTCTGATGGCAACACTATTCACCCAGTTACTCATGCTCATAATCTGTCTTGATCATTCTCCTCTCATCTTTAAAATCGCTTTAAAATTGATCTCTAAAATATCTTTCATATCTGAATAGTCCTTTCTTTTGGATTCCTTGGCTCAGATAGGTTAGTTTTTGGATTATCTTGCTGAAGCCAGAACTTTACCAGTCTACATAACACTTCTTGGACCATTCCTGTGAGAAAAACATTGTATTATTTATCCTTTATTAATATTTTAAACAGATTTATGTGGCTAGAAATTGTTCAACCAAAAGTTTACTGTAGAGGTTAGACTGATCTGAGAGGTACTTTGGGGAATCTGGAGGGCTTCAGGAATTCTTAGATCCCACCCAGGTCATTTTTGGATCCACCAAAAGCTGGTGTTTTGAGCTCTCCAAATTTGAATGTTTCTACTTACCTGCTGATAATACATACATATATACATACATACATACATACATACATACATATGTATGTATCTGCCCTTCTCTGGAAACTACCTACTGATTATGTGTGGTCAATCAGGCAAACGTCCTTATGCCCTTGTCTGAACTCTAATATAACCTCACAAAGATGTGGAAGGGAGCCACACTTTTTTCTAGGTCTCTCCTTTGCCAAATGACCTGATAAAATTCTTTCTAAAACTTTTTTAGATTTGGAGGTTTATTCTCGTGACTAACAATTCTGGGGGCAATTGTGGATTCCCTGAAGGTCACTCTGTGTCAACCCCTAAGGCTCTCTAAGACCATGGTAGCTGAGTAAGTCTCTTGTGATTGTAGGATCGAACATGGGTGGGACCATTCCAACACAGGATCAAAAGGAACATGGAGAGAACCTGATGAGACCCCTCTGCTTCAGGTCAGACACAGTCATGGCCTGGAATTAGGAAGATTGGGCCTAAGGACTCTTGAGGGGGGGATTAAGGGGATGTGTTTGGCCTTAGCCCAGGAAAGACTCAGGCAGGGTTAGAATTATCCCAGGCTGAGAGAGCAAGGAATAGTTTACCTGTCAGATTTATGGAAAACAGAAGAATTTTTGACCAAACAAGAGATAGAGAACATTATGAAATGCAAAATGGATAATTTTGATTACATTAAACTGAAAAGTTTTTACACAAAGAAAGCCAATGCAACCAAGATTAGGAGGGAAGCAGAAAATTGGGAAAGAATTTTTACAACCAGTGTTTCTGATAAGGCCCTCATTTCTAAAATATGTAGAGAACTGAGTCAAATTTATAAGAATACAAGTCATTCCCCAAATGACAGTCAAAGGATATGAACAGGCAGTTTTCAGATGAAGAAATTAAATGAAAAAATGCTCTAAATCACTATTGATTAGAGTAATGGAAATTAAAACAACTCTGAGGTACCACATCACACCTATCAGATTGGCCAACATGATAAAACAGGAAAATGGTAAATGTTGGAGAAGATGTGGGAAAATTGGAATATTAATGCATTGTTGGTGGAGTTATGAACTGATCCAACCATTTGGGAGAGCAATTTGAAACTATGCTCAAAGGGCTATAAAAATGTGCATATCCTTTGATCCAGCAATAGCACTTCTAGGGCTGTATTCCAAAGAGATCATAAAAATAGGAAAAGGACCCACAGGTACAAAAATATTTATAGCAGCTCTTTTTTTGGTGACAAAGAATTGGAAATTGAAGGGATGCCCATCCTTTGGGAAATGGCTGAACAAGTTGTGGTATATGAATGTAATGGAATACTATTGTGTTATAAGAAATGATGAGCAAGTGGACTTCAGAAAAACTGGAAAGACTTGTATGGACCGATGCTGAGTGAAGTGAGCAGAACCAGGAGAACATTGTACACAGTAACAACACCATTGTGCAATGACTAACTTTGATAGACTGAGCTCTTCTCAGCAATGCAAGGATCTAAGACATCTCCAAAAGTCTCATACTGGAAAATGCTATCCACATTCAGAGAAAGAACTATGCAGTTTGAATACATATTGAAGCATACTATTTGCTCTTTTTTTTCCTTCTGTTTTGTTTTATTTCTTCTTCCTTGTGGTTCTTCCTGTTGGTTCTAATTCTTCCTTACAACATGACTAATGTGAAAAATATAGGCTCTACATGTACATTCCTATTAAACATGTCAGATTACATGCTGTCTTGGGGAGGGAGGAGGACAAAATTTAAAACTCAAAAGCTTATGGAAGTGAATGTCGAAAACTAAAAATAAATTAATAAAAAAAGAATTATCCCAGGCTTTCCCAATTTGCAAACAATCTACTTGGCTTGATCAATTGAGGGGTTGATAAGCAGTTTCAATTGGTTAAAATCTGGTTAAAATCAGTCCTTTGGCAGAGCTTTCTTTTTCTCTCTTTTTCTTTCTCTTGTATTTTTCTTCAACTGTCTTTTGATAACATTGTCTGAAATTGGCTGGTAGTCACCCCAATATCTTGGTGAACATGTCATGATGATTCAGAACTTGAAGGCAAGGACTGCCAGTTAAACTTTGTGGCATGGGAATGGAACCTCTTTATCAGGTACCTATGCCTTTTCTTGTCCTGGTTATCTGATCGATCAACTTTGATGAAGTTCTCATCATTAGTCTTACATTCATTCACTTAGGAGGACCCTAGGTTAGTGAAGGAAACTTGTATTTGGCAGGCAGAAAGGTAGGTTTTCACTTCAGAAATTCTATATGCACAATGTCTTATTTAACTTAGAGAGATTTTTCAAGAGGATCACTCAGTCACCTATAAAGACTGCTATGAAAAAGTTCAGATAGGAAGCTTAGAAAGGTGGGGAAGACTATACTGATGATTTACCTTTTCTAACAGCTCTCCCAGATATCTGTAATATTAAGCAAGAACTTACTTCCACTGACTCTTTGATTAGATTTTCAGTGGGAGATAAGGAGGAAAAATTGCAAGATTCTTTCTTTTTCTCTGCCTTCACAACCTTGGCCAGGTTGGAGATTATAGAGATAAAAGATTGACAAGGAAAGAAAGGTAATTTGTTTCCCACTTTGTAGAATTTATGGAATTATTAATTAGTGATTGAATTTGTTACTAAAAGGTAATGTCTTTATGTTAAATTTCTAACTTATGTTTTAATTGTTTTTGTAACTGCTAAAACCTATGAATAGATTTTGAAGAGATTTATAGCTAGGATTAAGATCACACAAAGCAGCATACACTATTACTCTTCCTGAAGGCTGATAAATGCTTTGTTTTAGTAGAAGGTAATTTCAAAACAAAACTGAAACTAGTTTGACATGGTTCAACAGAACTTAATTGTTGAGGTAAATTGGTATCAAAGTCACCTAAGTTGAAATAGACTGTGTAACTAGTAAAACAATTAGCAATTAATTGGTATTTTATAAGGAAATCTGTACAGGAAAGATTCAGGGAAATGTTAGACTAGAATATGATTGGGAAATAAGATGAGATGGACTTAAGAAAAATAGTGAGGTTATAGTGAAGTGAGGACTCAGAGTGTAAGAAAGATAAAGTTTTGATGTTTTAGGCCATTAAAGTCCACTGAAAGAAAAAAAAAATTCACAAGACAGAAGGTTTAGATAAGAATGGGTGGAGTATTAAAGAAAGGTGGAATCCCTTTGCATTGACAGTGTGAAGAGAGGATAATGTGAGGGTTTGGAGGTTCAGAAAGAGAAGTTTGAAAAGGTTTTTGATCCCATTGAGATAAAAAGGATATGAGAAATACTTGTTAGCAATTTCATATAGACATTATGCTATCAAATTATACCCTTTGCCACATGGAAAATATAGAAATAAATTTGCAGGATGGACTTATTTCTATAGCATAATAAAATTCTGTCCTTGAACGACCATTTGAAGGATGTATCCCACTGTTTAGAGCTTCATGGGTTCTGAAAAGGGGGGATGGGAATGTAAAACTGCCATCAGGAATCTTTGAACATGAGATAACTGACAGCAGTGGGCTCTATAATTTGATGTGCTGACAGCTAATGGCCCTTGGGAAAATTGAGATTTTGAATTTACCACTGGTGATTGTAAATCTAGATTTGATTTGGTTAAGTTTGTCCCAAAACTGAATTATTATTTTTTATTAATTATTTATAATTATTATTAATTTAAAATAATTTAATAATTGACATTAAGGTGAGGTGCTTGGAAACTGCATGGAGCAGGAGGACGAGTTCAAATCTGGTCTTGGATGCTTACTAGCTGTGACCTTGAGAAAGTCATTTAAATTGTTTGCCTCAGTTTCCTCATCTTAAAATGGGGATAATAATAGTACCTACCTCCCTCAGATTGTTGTGAGGAACAACTGAGATAATTGTAAAGGGCTTAGCACAGTGCCTAGTACATTGTTAGCACTGCATAAATGTTTGCTGTTATTATTGTCTAAATTTAGTGATTTTTGAATGTTATTAGTTTAGAATGCCAAATTGATAGATGGATGAAATTATCTTCTATGTAAGAAGATTCAGAAGTACATTCAACTGAATTGATCTTATTCGGCAAAAAAATGTTTTGTGTTATGCTTTAAAAATACATAATATTGTTTACATTATTGTTAGACTACTAATTTTTCTTATATTGTGATTTTTAGAAATTATTATATAAGAATGCTATTGATTTAAAAATGATACCCAGAGACTGATAAAATGGTATCATTAGAAAATTAACTTCACTTTAATCTGGATGTCATTAGATTATGAATTGAGCTATTAAAGAATGTGATCATAATATGAAAAGTGTTAAGTATTGAATTGGGTCTATTTTGGATAATAAAAATGTTTAGAAAAAAGGTACCACAGACCTTGTAAATGTCCTTATCTATGAGATTCCTTGGGACTTTCTATTTGGGCAGAGTCATAAGATCTTATCAGCCTTGCTGACAACATGTTGTGAGATTTGAAAGCAATGAAGTGGTTTGATGAGAAACTCAGTCCTCTCATAGCTGAAGTGAAAGGGTTTACAAGTTTCTGGGTTTTTAAAAGTGAATTTTTATCTGATAGATTGTTTTGCTGTCATTTATGATATGAAAATCATGAAATTATAACCATTAATATTATGTGTTGAAGTTAGATCTTTCAGCCAAGTTAGTAAAAACTATCTTAAATTTAAAGATTTTATTTTTCCTTAGGGGTTAATAGTCTGGAGGCTTACTCTGGCTACTGCCAGAGTTTTTCTGGGTTTTTAAGTGAACTATTACCTGTTCATTGTATGTGTGACTCCAGAATGTGGTTATTTTTAATTTCTCATCATTGATTTCTACTCCAGGATAGATTTAAACTAGAAATGATAAATAAGGAAAGGCTTTTATCTGCTGATATGTGCTTATATGCTCTTATATGTTTTATTAACTGTTATTGCAACATGAGAAAAATAATAATAACAAACCCCTAAGTTGTGATTAGTGAAATTTTGCTATTTAAGGTGAAGTCTCATGGGACTGTATTTTGATATAGTTCTGAGTTTTAATTTCAGGTATAATTGTCTGGATGTCATTAAGCTAACAGTCCCCCATTCAAGGAAAATGTCATGTGCTTCCCAAAGGGTGTGTGGGCTGAAACTGCTATAGGTATATGTCTGTGCTTGGGAAAACTGAGAGGACAACTTTGTGTAGTCAAAGATAAGATCCTCTTGACTCAATTTTCCCTCAATACTTCCTTTCTGAACAGGAAATTTTCCTACCTGGTTAATTCTGAGCCTGGCTATAACAATCTGTGATTAATGTACAATTTAGCGGTATGATCAAACAGATCTGAGGAACACACACACACACACACACGCACACTCTCTCTCTCTCTCTCTCACTCCAGTCCAGAATTTGGGCAAATCCCATCTCATGTCTGTATACTAAAAGCTAATGTCTGCATCCTGGTTCCTCCTGTGATGAATCCCATCATATATGGGATTAACTGAAGGCCTATCTTCTGTTTATATTCATCTCAGCTGACCAAAAATTGACATATGGAATAATTATGTTAACTGTTTGAAATTCCTTAGGTAGAAGTCAAAGGGAAGTTTGAGCTTTCCAAAGAGATTTAGCTATTCTCCTAAATGAGTAAGGAAGGATTTCACCGGGCTCTAAGCTTTCCTGGTTACCTTGGTGATATGTAAATATCTCCTCTCAGTCCACTGTGAATTCTCTAAATGTAGTTTAATCTGTAACCTGACTTAGTTTATCTATGAAGTCTATTTAATGAGGTTTGCCTCTTTAAGGAATACATAGAATTATTACTCTGCTTAATTAAGTTTGTTCAACTTTTATGGATATTTGTGGCCGTGTGTGTGTGTGTGTGTGTGTGTGTGTGTGTGTATGTATATATTCCCCCCCTACACACAACCTTGGGTATTGCTTTCAATGCCAGAGAAATCTCCCTGTATTGTGTAGAAGTTTGCACTCAATCTAGCTCTTACCTCTCCTTGAAGGGATTTCTATTAAGCCCAAGAAAATATAGGTAAGTGAGGAGCATGTTGTCAATCACTCAAGTTATTTTAATGAACTTCCTTTGACATCTTAACCCAGCTCTCTGCTTCTAAGAATGTTGGGCTTTAAAAAGCTCCAAAAGAAGGGGATTGTGAGGAAAATATTTTATTATTAATCTTTTACTGCTATTGTTTGAACTAGCTTTATGTGGCTAGAAATTATCTAACTGTATCTAAAAGAAATTATCTAAAAGCTTACTACAGAGGTCAGACTGACCTCAGTGATGCTCCTGGGAAGCTGCACGGCTGCAGGGAATGCTTAGATCCCACCAATGTCTTCTTTTGGGTACACCCCAAGCTTGTGCTTTGTGTCCGTTCCTTCAATTTGAATGTATGTACTTACCTGCTGATATATCAAACTGCCTTTCTCCGGACACCACCTACTGCACACGAGGGGCCAATCAAACAAATATCCTTATGCTCTTGTCTGAACTCCATATAATATAACCTCACTAAGACTTGGAATAGAACGGCACTTTTTTCTAGCTCTGTCCTTTGCCAAGTGACCTAAGAAAATTCTTTCTAAAACTTTTTTTCATATTTTGGGATTTGTTCTCATAACTAACTCTCCATCATGCCCCAGAGCACATCCCACAACTCCTTTCAGCTTCCTCTTTTTGTATTGCCTTCCCTCATTAGAATATAAACTCTTGGAGGGCAGAGACTGTTTCATTTGCCTGTATCATATCCCCAAGCTGATAACAAGGTTCTCGAAACACAGTAATCACCTAGTTAATATTCTATCTGTTGTCTTGTGCTCCTGGCTTCTGAGCTGGCTTAGTTTGCTGGATTCAATGATTTATTGCATCTGAGACCCAATTAAAATGTCTTTTCAGGCATCGGTGCCATAGACAGATGCCTTCCCTTGTTCCCATTCACCTCTTTCTCTCCTGTTCTCTCTTTGACATGCTCCAAGATGCTGAGAGTGCATTTTCCGGGGTTTATTTACAAGGGAAAAGGAATACATAATTCATAACCACTCTAACAGTGTAGGATAAGTAGAATCACATGTAAAAATACTTTCCAGGATGAGATTGAGTAGCAACAGAGGTTTTCTAACTGTATTTTAGTGAAAGATAGCATAGTATACTGAAAAAAAAGAATTTATCTTCAAAGACATGATGAGTTCAAACACTGGTATGGTGGATTTCCACTTCTGTAACCTTGAGCAAGTTACTGGTTCTCTCAGTGCCTCAGCTCCCTCATCTGCAAAATGAGAACAATAATGCTTGTACTATCTACTTGACAGTTGTTGGGAAGAAATGTTTTGTATGCCCTATAATTGCAACTAATGAAAGGGATAGATATGGTGTATGAGTTTTCACCTGTAATATATGGCCCTCCTTAGGCCAGAAGATGTCTGCCAGTACATCTTGCTTTCTTCATGGTCTTTGATAACTGTTACCTTCCTTTTCAGGACACATTGAACTCAGTTTTTATGTTTTTCTACCTGGCATCTCTGTATTAACACATATATTGATTTTTCTAATATTATACCCATGTTTTGAAAATCATGAAGGTTTCTGTTACAACATGAGGGGTGGGGAGGCTTGTGTCTAATGCTCCATCAGTATTTCTGCATAATGCTTGACTAACTGCTAACTTGTCTTTCAAAGAAAAAACATGTACATAAAAGCAGTGTTCCCATCACCCTCAAAATACCAGCCTTCAATCTGGAATGCAGATAACCCCCAAAGTTCCCCATAAAGTTCCTAATGACCTGAGACAAATAACTTGAAGCCTCCCAAAAGATACCCTTTATTTATTAGGATGTACTTGAATAAGGAAAGTAATGATGATGGAGAGAGATATACCTACAGAGAGAAACAGATAGTGATGGCTTTATAGTGATAGAGAGACAAAAGAGAGAGACAGAGACAGATAGAGACAGAAAGAGAAATACAAACATAGAGGTAGACAGAAATCTAAATTAATCCTCCCTTGTGGGAGATAACTAAGATTCTAAGAATATGACCCCCTGGGACTGGTAAAGGAGAGAATCAACAACTCAGCTGCTCCTGTCCTTTTTATTCAAGTGACACCACAGTCATTGGGCATTTTTTTGGCTGGTGCAGTCACCATCAGAGGCTGGTAAGGAACCACCTGAAACTGGTAATTTGATTAGTCAGGTGCTTTGGATGGGAGAGAGGGCACGAGAGGAGGACAGTGTAATGATGAATGACAGAGGGGCTTATTCAGGAATCAATAGCAAGGCAAAATTATAAAGATGGGACAGAAAATTTGGGGCATCAAGGTTTTTTTTTTAATTGGATCATATCATACATTTTAGAACATTTAAAAACCATGGAGTACAACCCCTTCATTTTACAGATAAAGAAACTGAGGCTGAGAGAGATTAAATGACTTGCCCATAGTTGTAAAGCAGGTAACTGTATGAAGCAGGATTTGAACCCAGTTCTGATCCTGATTCCAATCTAGTGTCATTACACTAACCCACAATGCCACTATGGCCATGGTGAGTAAAGGAAACAAGAGACCCATGCACTGGGGTCTCACACCAGAAATTGAAGATTTGTTCTTTGAAGTCAGCATAAGAAGGCTGTCCTCTCTGAATATCCTCTAAGAGAAAGGCTTCCTTCTTTGCTTCTGGTTCTGGGTGCTTTCACCACCCAAGGAATTAAAAGAGCTCTCTTGCTCACAGGTTCTTTGAGGTCATAGCAAACTTTGCCCTTTATTTCTTTTTCCCACGGCTCCTTTTAAGTGATTGGCACATAAGTCCACAATTTTCAGTGAAAATTTTGTTTCCTAACATCTGAGACCTCATAGGACACAAGCTATGTTAAGTCTGTATGTTATCTCAACCACAGGTGCCTACCTTAGAGTGTTTAGCATAAGAAGCAGACTGTGCTTTCAAGCCCATACCAGCCAGACTCTCTCTTGCTATTTTCTGAGGAAAAAATATATTTCTGGCTAATGCAAGGAGTAACTCTCAGATGCACATAACCACTGTATGATTGTGTAGGCTTCTGGTTGCTAGATTTTTTTGCTTTATCTTCTCGCAGTCTTGACCTAGGCAACTAGGTGGTACAATGGTTAGAGTATTGATTTTGGAATCATGGAGATTTGTATAGAAACCTGCTTCAGACATTTCCCATTGTATGACCCTGGACAAGTCATTTAATCTCTCTCTTCCAGCCTCAGTTTCCTCATGAGTAAAATGGAGACAACACGAGCATTTGCCTCACAGTGTGGTTTTGTGAATAGGGTGACGTAACATATGTATAGTGTCTTACAAACCTTAAGGTGCTATATAAATGATAGCTATTACTATTACTCGATTATACCAAATAATAAGCTTGCATGTATAAATCATTTTAAAGTATGCAAAGTGCTTTACAAACATCTCATTTTATCTTCACTATGGCTCAATTATTATCCCCATTTTATATATGAGGAAACTGAGGCTGAGAGAAGTTAATTGACTTGCCCATGGTCCCATATCTAGAGTGGGGCCAGATTTTAATTTATATCTTCCTGACTCTAAGTCCAGTGCTGTACCCATTGTGCTATCCTCCCGCTTTATCTAGAGTTATAAGGTATCAGATTTGAAGAGGATCTTAATGATCATCTACTCAAGGCTCTTGTTTTTATTGAAGATAAGCCTCTTCAGCCTCTCAAAGCTTCTTCTTCAGCCAGCTCTGATTCTTGAATAACTGAAATCTTTTTTATTTGTTAGTTTCTCAACAACTCATGGCCTTTTCATAGTCCTCTTACTGATTATTTCAGAACATCCTGAGGCAGGGTGGAGTGTTGGAAAGAACACCGAATTTGACATCTGCAGACCAAGTTTCCAGGGAGCTTGGGAGCATCACTTTAGAGCTGAAAATGGGGGTGGGGGTGTTGAAGGCTACTCTGATCCTGTAAGCAGAGTGGTCTATTTTTTGTTTAAGCATTTATACCTTGGAAATCAGCAATCTATAAATTAATGTTTGAATTATTGTTTTGTTGATTGTCTAGAATTTTGAAAGGGTTAATAATTAAGATAAACTTGAATGTAAATACATATGTATATATGTGTACATATGTGTGTGCATGTGCGTACATAACTATGTGTATATATTTGCATATACATGTTGTGGAGAGCCAGATTATTAAACATTTGTCATCCTACCTCTGTATTGCTATAAACATTAATTGAACTCAGCTATTGTGTAGTGCAATCCTCAGAGAATGAAGTCATCATTAGATCTTAGGTCCAGTGACTGTAGTCTAATAATAATAATAATAATAATAATAATAAAAAGAACTGACATTTACATAGCACTTTAAGGTTTATAAAGTACTTTATATCCACAATCTCGTTTCAGCATCACAGCACCCCTGGCTGTAAGGTATCCCATCAATCCTGATGCTTACTGCTATAACTTGTCAACTGGAGCAAATCTCTCAGTTTCTCAATCTAAGAAGGTGGGAGATCAAATACTGTATTCATAAAGCAAAAGATTTGGATATAATAGCAAGAATAATAATAACTTACAGTTCCATAGCTTTAAGGCTTGCAAAACACTTTACACAGATAGTCTCACTTGCTCCCACCCCCACAACTCAGTAAGATAGGCCAGTACTGTTACTTTCTCCATTTTGCTGATATAGAAAATGAGAGCCGTGGAAGCTAAACGACTTGCCTAGGATTGAATGACTGAAACAGTTAATAAATAAATGTCTGAGTCTATCAGTCAATCAACATACATTTATTAAACACCTTACGTATCTTAAGCACTGTACTGTTAGGGACAAACAAAAGTGATATAGTTTCTTCCCACTAGAGCAGATTTTAAGTTTCCATCCTAACAGGGAGATAATATCTTAACATATCAGCATATATGTGTATATGCGTGTGCATGTATATAATACACAGGCATTATACAAATAGTGACTCCTTAAGATAACATAATTCCTCCAATATAAACCTTGGTAATATTTTAAAAAATATACATTATATACACACCACACACATACATATATATGTGTGTTTGTGTGTACACACATAAATACATACCTATAAATATGCAAATATTTGTATATGTGTATATATACATATATAATACATATATATGTTATATAATACAAAGTAGGCCCAAGGCAACCATGGATGAAGTGGTGCTAGTAGCTGAGCAGACCAGAATAGGATAACTTTGATTTTATATTTCTGTGACCCTAAGCAAGTCACCTAATACTTCTAGACCTCATTTTCATCATTCACCAAATGAGATGTTTAGACTCAATAGTGTATAAGTTCTGTTCCAGATGAACATTCTATGGGAGTTCTATGATCAGAATTTTGCTTCAGAAATATCACTTTGGCAGTTGTGTGGAGGATGAACTAGAAAGGGAAGTGAATGGATTCAGGAAAACCAGGTAGGGATCTAAGTCAGAGTCCAGACAACAGGTAATGAGGGGCTTAACTTGAGTAGTTTTGGTGAGAGAGTAGAGAAGAGAAAAGATGCAAAAGATGTTGAAGAGCTCAAATCAACAGGTCTTGACATTTTACTGGATCAAGAGATGAGAGAAATTGAAGAGTTGAGTATGACTCCCAGTTTGTGAGCCAAGGTAACTAGAAAAATGTTGGCTACCTTAGCAAAAATGGGGAAATTAGAAGGAGGGATGGGTTTAGGAATAAAGATAATGAGTTTGGTTTTGGCCATGTTGAGTTTGAGATGCCTATGAAATATCCAGGTGGAAATGTCCCATAGGCAGTTGGAGAAGTGGGCCTGGAGGACAGGAAAGATCAGGACTGGATAGAGATTTTACAGTCATTTGCAAAAGTATAGTAGTTTGAACCCAAAGATACTGAGGAGATCCATCAGAAGAATATAAAAAGAAAAGAGAGAGCATCTAGAATAGAACCCAGGAGAACACCTATGCATATCAGGAAGGAAATGGATAATAATCCTACAAATTAGATTGAGAAGTATCAATAAGAGAAGCATAACAGAACAATATCACAAAAAACCGAGGAAGATAGGGATATTGTCAATATTGTCAAATTTTGCATAGAGTTGTTTAATTTTGTCTTTTTAACATGAGAACTAAAGAAAAATGTCATTAAATTTAACACTGGGATCACTGGCCATCTTAGAGCTGTTTTAGTCAAATAGTGATATTTGACTGTAGATTGTGAGTAGAAAGTTAAAAAAGTAGAGGTGACAGCAATTATAGATAGATTTTTCTAGCAGTTTGGTTGTGAAAAGGAGGGTGACAGTAAGTTTGAGGACAATAATTTGAGTTTCTTCCAGATTTCTTTCCAGTTTTCCAAAATTTTTGTCAAATAGAGGGTTCTTGTCTCAAAAGTTCGAATCTTCGGGTGTATCAAATACTAGATTACTATAGTCATTTACTACAGCATATTGTATACCTAGGGGCAGGTAGGTGGCACTGTGGATAGAATGCCAAGACTGTAGTCAGGAAGATTCAACTTCCTGAGTTCAAATCTGGCCTCACAAACTTACTAGTTGGTGATCTTTGGCAAGTCAATTAACCCTGTTTTCCTCAGTTTCTTCATCTGTAAAATGAGCTGGAAAGAACATGGCAAACTACTCCAGTATCTTTGCCAATCAAACCCCACATGGGTTAGTGAAAAGTTGGACATGACTGAAACAACTGAACAACAAGACTGTGTACCTAATCTATTCCATTGACCAATCATTCTATTTCTTACTCAGTTTCAGATTGTCAAGGTGATTTAACATAGGAAATTGGAATTGAGAGAAGGAAACAATATCAATAGTAAGCATATGCAAACCAATTGACATAGCATCTAAATTAATAAATAAACATAACCTGGACTGCAAAAAGATGTATTGAGTAACAATAATTATAGCACGTTTCAATGTTCCTCTTTCAGAGACTGACAAAATTAACAGAAAAACAAAAAAGGGAAACTATAGACCTGAAAAAAAATAAAGTTGGATAATTTAGAGCTGAAAGACTCTGTGGTGTCTTTTTTTTTAATGCATTATATCATTCTATATTATTTATTTATTTTTTCTGTGGTGTCCTGAGCAACCACATTAAAACTATATGTATTTCTCACCACTAAATAATACATTTATTTATTTTTCTTGTTTTTTTTTAGGCAATTGGGGTTAAGTGACTTGCCCAGGGTCACACAGCTAATAAGTGTCAAGTGTTTGGTCTGAGGCTGAATTTGAACTCAGGTCCTCCAGACTTCAGGGCCAGTGCTCTATCCACTGTGCCACTTAGCTGCCCCTAAATAATGCATTTATAAAAATGAACCATGTGCTTGGGTAAAGAAAAAGAGTAAACATATATTTAAAAAATCAGAAGTACTAAACCCATCCTTTAATTTGAGATATTACTATCTTGACAGGGTGACCTGCCATGAACATGACCATCGCTAACATCACTGTCATAAGCCACACACTTTTCTATCTTCTGGGCATTCCTGGCCTGGAGGATCAGCATATCTGGATCTCAATCCCATTTTTTATCTCCTATTTTATTGCTTTCCTTGGTAACAGTCTCCTCATCTTTATTGTTGTCACTGATCACAGCCTCCATGAACCCATGTATATCTTCCTGTGCATGTTGGCTGGAGTTGACATTTGCCTCTCCAACATTACAGTTCCTAAAGCTCTGGCCATTTTTTGGTATAATTCTGGAGGGATATCCCTATATGGGTGTATTACTCAATTGTTCTTCATCCACTCTACCTTTGTTGCTGAATCAGGAATCCTTCTGGTAATGGCATTTGACCGTTATATTGCCATCTGTTACCCGCTGAGATACACAATGATCCTTACCCCCTCAGTGATTATAAAAACCAATGTGGCTGTGTTATTGAGAAGTGTTGTTACCATATTCCCCATAATATTCCTTTTGAAGAGGCTAACTTTCTGCAAAAATAATCTTCTCCCACACACATATTGTGAACACATTGGTTTGGCCAAGTATGCTTGTGCAAGCATTCAAGTGAATATCTGGTATGGTGTATTTGTCCTTTTGATAACTGTGGTACTAGACATTAAACTCATTGTTGCATCCTACTGTATGATTCTCCATGCCATCTTTCACATCCCCTCTCAAGACGCTCGTTACAAGGCTCTGCATACCTGCGGTTCCCATATCTGTGTCATCTTCCTCTTCTACATCCCAGGAATCTTCACATCTCTAGTCCAAAGATTTGGTAAACATATCCCACCTCATGTCCACATTCTAATGGCTAATGTCTGCATGCTGGCTCCTCCTATGATGAACCCCATCATATATGGGATCAAGACCAAACAGATCAAGAACCGTCTATCTTATTTGTTGTTTCAGAGACAAAGATGACCTCAGCAGTGACAGCTAGATGAACCTTCTCTTGGAGACATTAACAAGCAAAGACAATGGTTTTGAACAAGGAGAAAGGAGGAGGGTTAGATAGGACAATGGAAAGACTGCTGAGGTATAGCAGTGAGGTGGAACATGCAATAGATTTGGAGTCTGATAACCTAGGCATGAATTTTACCTCTTTTGTGTAAACTTGGGGACTAGTAAGTTTACTTCTTTGATTTTCATTCTCTTCATACATCACTCAAATGTGACCAGTCAAACCCACCTGTCTTCCAAACTTTTCTCTTTGTTGAAAGCAACCTCTTTCTTCTCTTAGGTTTGTCATTTTCTTGTCACCTCAGTCCCTTTTCTTTCTCTTCAGATACTCATCCATTTGCCAAATCCTGCCTAATACCTATAGTGCATAGCCTTCTCACCTCCACCTCCCCAAATCCCTTTCTTTCTTCAAGAATCCCCTCAAACATCACCTTCTACACAAAACCTTTCCTGCTATGCCCAGCTGGAGTGCCCTCCCTTCTTTAACTGCCTTGTATTTAACTACCTTAAACTGCTATGTATTTATTGTCATTATATTTTACTACCTGTATTTATTCATGTGCTTGTTGGTTTCCCCTTAGAATGTAAGGTCCTTGAGAGGACAGATTGTTTTATTTCTTTGAAATTGTCTTCCCAGAAAAGAACATAATACTTGGCACCTAGTGTGCGGTTAAAAATAATTATTGATTACTTGCTTGGTTGATTGAACCAGTGTCCCTTCCAGTCCTAAATCCTTTGATCATTTTAGCTTTCTCAGAGGCAGCACAGTGTATGTACTAGGAAGAACCTTGGGAGTCTGGGAGTCAAAGGAACTAGGTTCCTGCTACATACTATTCATGTGACCTAGAGCAGCCCATTTTATTTATCTAATTCTTAGATTCCTTGTGTGTAAAATAAAATGTTTTAAATAGATGATCTTTAGGGTTCCTTTATTTCTAAACATACCATTTTTTAATCTTATGAATACAATGACTGCTTGGTTTCTAGTACATTTCTACAAAAATTTTCTTTATTTTAGGTATACTTATAAGTGTATATATTAACTATTGACTCCCCTGATAGAATGTAAGCTCTTTGAGCACAAGGGCTATTTTATTTTTCTTCCCCTGGCACCTAGTACAGATCCTGGTACATAGTAGGTGCTGAAGAAATATTTGCTTTTATTGTATTGTGAATTATTTTACTATATTAGACCTATGCTGGCCTGTGGATTGCTAGGATTTTTTTTCTCTGGAGATGTTTGATAGTTACCACCACCACTGCCACCACTGCCACCACTACCAACAATAAGAACAATAATAAGAACAATTATGGGCTTGTTTTTGGAAACAGGGTTTTATGATGACAATTCAGGATGAAATTATCATCACCAGAAATTATAGGAATGTTATCCTTTAAAAAATTAATTTTATTTTTGGATCTAAATTCTCTCCCTCCACCTTTCTTCTCCCTTACTCATTGAGAAGGCAAGAAGAATAAAGTCCATTGTAAATATGTATAGTTATACAAAAAATTCCTACATTAGCCATGTTCAGAAAGACAGGGAAAACAAAAAAGGTAAATAAAATAAAATAATGAATGCTTTGATCTTTACATTGAATGCATTATTTCTCTATATGAAGGCATATGGCATGTTTCATCATGCGTGTTTTGGAATTGTGCTTAGTTATGATGTTAAAGTTTATAATTGTTTTAGAATTGATTATCTTTACAATATTGTCATTTTATAAATTGTTCTCTTGGATCTGCTCATTTCACTTCACGTCAATGCAAAATGGAAAACTAATTCTTCTCATGTTTGTTCCGAAACTAACCCCTTCATCAATTCATATAGAGCAATAGTATTCCATCCCATTTGTGTACCAGAACTTGATCAGCTATTCCACAATTGATGGGTATTCCCTCCATTTCCAATTCTTTGTTACCACAAAAGAGCTAAGATACATACATACATACATACATACATACGTATAAAATTTTTAACATATTGGGTCTTTTCCTTTTTTTATCTCTTTCAGGTAATAGACATAGTAACAGTATCACTGGGTTAATCAGTATGCCTAGTATAATATCTTTTGGGTATGGTTCCAAATTGATTTCCAGAATCATAGGACCAGGTCATAGCTCCATCAACAAGCATTAGTATGGCTGTTTTCCTACATCAGAGCCAATCTAATGGGTGTGAAGCATTACCTCAGAGCTGTTTTAATTTACATTTCTCTAATCAGTAGTGATATGGAGCTTTTTTTCTTATGGCTATTGATAGCTTAGATTTCTGCCTCTGAAAAATACTTATTCATATCCTTTGATCTTTTATCAATTAGGGAATGGCTCTAGTTCCTATAAATTTCATTAAGTTCTTAGAAATATATCTTAGAAATGAGACCTTTATCAGAGAAATTTCTTGCAAAGACCTTCTTCTCCCCTGTCTCTCTTCTAATTTTATTTTGATTTGTTCTGTTTGTGCAAACCCTTTTTAATTTTATATAATCAAAATTGTGCCTTTTACCTACTATGTACCTCTTTATTTCTTGTTTGGTCGTCTTCCACTCTCCATTTATCTGACAGGTAATTTCTTTAATTCTAAGAAAATTTTCTTAATGTGCTTGGATTCAGTGATCAAAGTAAAATATACAAGGGAATGGTAGGAACATGCTACCCATCATTGCATGTTTAAAAATTTTAGCACTTAATAAATACCTAGCAAGACATGAACTGTCTAGCTATCAAAAGCTTACTTTTCTCCCCTGAACTGACATGACAAATTCCTGTACTACAAATCCAGACCTCAAAATGCCCTGGAGGACACAAGAAACATATTATACTAGAGTCTGATCATTATTACTGCCCTTCCTTTTAATTAGCCATTACCTTTACCATTACAATTGCTCAGACATAACACTGATTCATAAAAACACAAGAATAACATTTTTAGGGGGCAGCTAGGTGGCGCAGTGGATAGAGCACCGGCTCTGAAGTCAGGAGGCCCTGACTTCAAATCCAGCCTCAGACCAAACACTTGACACTTACTAGCTGTGTGACCCTGAGCAAATCACTTAACCCCAATTGCCTTAAAAAACAAAACAAAACAAAACAAAAAAAAGAATAGCATTTTAAAAAATGCTACCATACCAAATATTCATAATCTGTCCACATGGAACAAAAAAACTTTTTTAAATATAAAGACCTGCCTAGTTGACAGGGGAAAGCAGTTATCAAAGTCGTATGAAAGACACATTGTTATCGTTTCTGGAGTCTTTTAGAGGATTCTGTCAGTGACTTATTTGAGGAGAGGTTTACCTTCATTGAATTACAACAGAGTAGTTATTTTATTCATTTGCGAAATTGTTCATGGAACATTAACTACAAAAGAGCAATAGCAGGATAGCAACTTGTCCAGTGGTGTGACTGGGGAAGTCACTTAACCTTTGGATTGCTTAGTTTTCTAATCTGTAAAATATTGAGGATATTAGATTTGTTGGCCTCTCAGGTCTCTTCCAACTTTAAATCAACATCTCCATTTTCTTAAAAACCCTTCTTCCCACAATATCTTGATAGGGTATGAAAAGAAATGGTGCATGTTGTCTGTCTATTGGTTTTTATCGCTAACTCCTACTATATAACTAACCTGCCTCCATTTCTAATTATCCAGCTCTATAATAACAACTACAACGAAAATAACAACATTAACTAAAATTTAACACCTATGTTTTATGGACTGTGCTAAGTATTTTACAAATATTATCTCCTTTGATCTTCCCAACAACCCTGGGAGATAGGTGCTATTACTATCCTCATTTTACAGTTGAGGAGACTAAGACAGGCAAAGTTTAAATGATTTATCCAAGGTTACAAAGCTAGTAAGTGTCTGAAGCTGGATTTGAACTCAAGTCTTCCTGACTTTATGCCCAGTGTTCTATCTACTGCATCACCTGGCTACCTCTATGCCCTCATTCCTGGAAATATCTTGCATCTGATTAACTCTCATCATGTGCCCCATACTATCGTATCTCAATTTTATTCATGACATCATACATAAGTAAAGTTCAAAATTATGTAAAATTCCTTGAGAAACATAAGAAGGATTAGCCAGTTAAGGTAATCATAATGGAGAAGTGGCATTATAGTATGGGTAGTTTTTTCATTAGTGGAAACAGAGGCACATATGTGAGCAAGTAATTTCAGACATAGAGAGCTGCAGGAGCCAATGCAGGCAAATCAGAAATATGGGCTATGTTTATAAGGGCCAGGTATCAGACACAACAACATTCACAATGCTCTGAGTTCTGAATCTGTTTGGGTACTCATCTCACCTTAATCCTACTTAACAGCACACCCTGTTTTCCTATGTGACAACCAGAGAGAGCTCAGAAAATGCTAATTCACATAAATGGTAGCAGATAAAATGTGGTTAATGGGCCTTCGCCATTGCCCCCTTTTCTAATCCCAGCACTCATATCTATGGATCACAGAGAGAGTTCGAACAGAAAGCACCCAAGTCCCTGAGGCATATACACATTCTCACACACACATTCATGACATTCTTTGGGTTGCCAACCCAAGGTTCCCATACTCTTATTCTCTTAGCTTTGATGCAAGAAATCTTTCTCATACTCCAGATGCTGATTTTTCAACCCACTCTGTTTTTGACTACACTGGCTTTCTTACACAACTACAAGGCATACAAATTCCTCAAATTATGTTCTTTTTCCCTCTCCCTCTCCTTACTTTCCCTTTTCTTTTCCTTCTTTCTCTCCATCTTCCTCTCCTTCTATTACTTTTCCCCTCTCCCTCTCTTATACTGTCATACAGTTTTCCTCATCCTCAACCATCACTGGCTTATTCTACACAAATGTTAGCACTCTGCCCCTAATTCATATCACCACAGACAGGACCTAGTTTCAATAAAGATGACTCTACACACAGTGAAGAGAGTAGGTCCTGTCACATTTTAAATAGTCCCAAGATTTGTTGGCATTTTAAAGTATTTATGGCCCCAACACCTCCCATGTTCAGCTGTTTCCTATTTGAACGAATTTTTAGAATATAAAAATGGTTACTAATCTAGATTGACCTGATTTTGAAGTATGTGGAGGGGCAGTATATGAGAAAAGTCTGGAAGAGGTAGGGTTTTGTCAGGTGGCTGAAAGCCATGAATGTAGAACTAAAGACTTTGAATTTGATTCAACAGAAAATAAGGAATTATTGAAGGATTTGGATTAAGGGAGCAACATGGTCAGATTATGTATAAGGAAGATAAATTTGACAGTAGTATGAAGAATGGTTTGGCTGGGGAAAATAGGAGAAAAACTAGTTAGGAGGTTATTGGAATGATACACTTTTCTAGTAATTAGAGGCCATACTATAGTTCTTGGAGGTAAAAAAAAAAAAAGAAAAAGATTTGAGAGATAGAAAGGAATTTATGAATGATTTGGTGGAAAACTGTGGAAGATAGAATAATCAAAGATAAAATAAAGACTTTGAACATGGAAGACTGAGTAAATGGTGTTGTCACTGACAGAAATATTAAAACAGCAGAAATATGTTTAGGTAAAACTAAAATGGTTCAGTTTTAGACATACTGAGTTTGAGGTGGGAAAAACAGTCAGTCAATCAACAGACATTTATTAAATACCTACTATATGTCAGGCACTTTGCTAACATGCTGATAATACAGAGAAAGGTTAAAAATGGTTCCTGATGCCAGGAAGCTCACATTTTTAATGAAGAACTAATATGTAAACAACAATGTACAAACTAGATGTCTGTGTGTGTGTATATATATATATATATGTATATATATATATACACACATATATAATGGATATAATCATCAGAGGAAAAGGCACTAGAATTAAGAGGGATTGGGAAAGCTTCATGTAGAAGGTGAGCTTTCAGCTGGGATTTGTAGGACGCCAAGGAATCCATGAGGCAGAGATAACAAGGGAGAGAATTCTGTGCATGGGGAGCAGTGAATGAAAATGCAGTGACTGTCAGACTCCTGTGTGAGAAAGATGAAGTCAGTGTCACTGGATTGGAATACACTGGCATTAAGTGAGGTGTAAGAAAACTTGAAAGATAGGAGGGTCGTGAAGGGCTTTGACTGCCAGACAGAGGATTTTATATTTGATCTTTGTGGTGATAGAGAACCACTAGAGTGTATTGAATGGGGTTGTGGCTAATATGGTCAAACTTTTGCTTTAGGAAGATCATTTTGATAACCGAGTGAGGCATTGACTGGAGTAGGCAGGGAGACAGAGAGACGGAACAAAAGGCTACTTAAGTAGGCCAGGTCTGAGGTGATAAGAGTCTGTACCAGAGCAGTGATAGTGGTCAGATGAGAAAAGATGGTGCATATGAGAGATGTTATGAGGGTCTAATTGGAAGTGCTTGGCAACATTAGAAATAGGAAGATAAGCAAGAGTGAGAAATCCAGGATGACAATGCACACGAAATTACAGAGTTACAGAATTTCAGAGGTCAAATTTACAGAGGTCATCTGTTTCAAAGAACTTCAGTGTTTTTATTCTTCATTAGTGTGTGATCTCATGAAATGATTACTCTTTACAACAATGCTGATTCTAATTGATCCATGCCCCCTCATCCTATTTAACTCTTGTCCATTTCCTCCATGAATTATAGCGGGCTTTATTCAACATGCATGGAGGCTTCTTCCAGATCTTTTGCCATTGAGTAGCTACTAATGTAACATATAAACTATCCATTGATTATCCCCTTCTCTTGCTCCATGACTGGCCCACCAATATTTGGAGTTACACATTGCCTGGATAAAATCCTTTACACAACTTGTCTGTGTATGTTTATTGGTTGCTGTCTACTCTTGCCTACCATGTTTCTTTACATTGCTCTTAGGAGTAATTTTCAATTTTAATTTTATAGAGACTGTGGTTATCCCATGATTCCCAATCATATAGTGTCATCAGAAGATGTTTATTTTTTTTTACTTTTATTATTTTTTAAAGGACCTTTTCTGATAAAAGTTTGAATCCAAAGTATATAGAGAGAATTCACAATACATATATGTGTATGTGTATAAACAAGAACCATTCCTTAATTGATAAATAGTTTTCAAAGAAAGAAATATAACTATTAAATTATATTTAATAAATATGTAATTGACTATCGGGGTGTAGGGTGTGTTCAGGGAAGACTATTACCTCTGGTGTGAGGGCTACTGAGCCCTTTTCAGGGCTGCTTTTCATGTTTGGTGTCTACCTGATCCACCTAAGTCTCACCTGTGGCTACAAGAAGCTGTAGCATATGTAGTAGCCACATCCTGGTAAACTGTTTTGGCAAACATAGTAAACTGTTTTGGCAGATGGGATAAACAAGACTGAGGGTAACCAAGGAGTCTCAAACCCGTTAGTGATTTAGGGGGGTGTCTACCCCAAGCATGTGAGGACTTCCCCTGGTGGAATGGATGGATAACAATTTGTTCCAACAGTCACGAAGGCAGCTGAAGCAGGCGTCATGGAGTGCTTAGGGCTTGGTTAGACCTCAAAGACACCAAAGTTATCCACTGCATCTCAAGCCATCACCAATCATCTTGACTCTGTCCTGCCACTGGGCCATGATGACTCTGGAAGAGAGAGTGAGGACAATGACTTCGTACAACTCTGCCTCACTTAAATCCAATTTGTGTATGAATCAGAAGACATCACTCATATAATTTTATCATTTTTACCTATCTCACAGTCCTTTGGTAACAGGCAAGTGAGAAAGCAACAGGTGTGGATACACTGGAAGCTATAGTCACAACCTTGCACACAGGTGGCCCAGGCCATAGGGTCGTCTTAATGGAAGCAGCAGTGGAATTAAGCAGCCCCCTGGGTGTCTGAGCAGCCTTTTAAGGACTGCACTGCTCACCATCTGGTATGAGAAAGGGACTAGAAGAGGTGCCCCAAATACTGTCTGATTACCCAAACCTGTCCTGATTACTGTGGCAGGCAGGGATTCCACCCTATGTGTGAAACACCAAAAAATGTACAAAACTTCTGCAAAGCTGATTCCACTCATCATCCGTATGTGGAATGTGTACACTCTTATAGACAACACAAAATCCAGTAGACCTGAAAGACGAACAGCTATTGTTGTGAGAGAACTCAGTAGGTATTACATCCAAATATTAGCCTTGAGTGAAACAAGGCTGAGAAATAAAAGCTAGCTTACCAAAGTTAGAGCTGGATATACATTTTTCTGGAGTGGCCACAGTGAAGGGGAGCACCATGAAGCTGTTGTAGGTGTTGCAATCAAAACTAATCTAGTCAACAAGCTTGTGGGCCTATCAAATGGAGTGGATGACAAGCTCATGATGATGTGATTGTCTCTTACAGGAAAATGCCATACTACCATCATCAGTACCTATGCTTTCACCATGACAAACCCCGATGAGGTCAAAGAAAAATTTTATGAAGACCTGGAGGACCTCATGATCTATGTGCCAAAAGAGGACAAACTTATAATTCTGGGTGACTTTAATGCTAGAGTAAGCTCAGACTACTAGACATGGCAGGGAATCCTTGGGAGGAATGAAGTTGGAAACAGCAATAGCAATGGTCACTTACTTTTTTTTCAGTTTTCATTTAGTATTTGATATTTGAAATATTTATATTTGAAAGTCAAATTTTCTATTCAGCTCTGGTTTTTTCATCGTGAATGCTTGACAGTCCTCTATTTCGTTGAATATCCATTTTTCCCCTGAAGGATTATACTCAGTTTTGTTGGGTATGTAATTCTTGGTTGTAATCCTAGTTCCTTTGTCCTCAAGAATATCATATTCTAAGCTCTCTGATCTTTTAATGTAGAAGCTGCTAAATCTTGTGTTATCATGACTGTGGCTCCAAGGTATTAGAATTGTTTCTTTCTGTCTGCTTGCAATATTTTATCCTTGACCTGGGACCTCTGGAATTTGGCTATAATATTCCTGGCAGTTTTCCTTTGGGGATCTCTTCCAGCAGGTGATCAGTTGATTCTTTCAATTTCTGTTTTACCCTGTGGTTCTAGAATATCAGGGCAGTTTTCTTTGATAGTTTCTTGAAAAATAAAGTCTAGACTCTTTTTTTTTTTTTATCATGGCTTTCAGGAAATCCAATAATTTTTAAATTATCCTTCCGGGATCTATTTTCCAGGTTAGTTGTTTTCCAATCTTCTATTTTTTCATTCTTTTCCTTTTTTTTTTTTTTGTTTCTTGATTTCTCATTAGCTTCCATTTGCTCCATTCTAATTTTCAAGGAATTATTTTCTTCAGTGAGCTTTTGGACCTCCCTTTTCCTTTTGTCCAGTTCTGATTTTTAAGGCATTTTTCTCCTCATTAACTTTTTGGACCTCTTTTACCATTTGGCCTATTTTGTTTTTTAAGGTGTTATTTTCTTCATTTTAAAAAAAATGTGTCTCTTTTGGCAAGCTGTTGACTTGCTTTTCATGATTTTCTTGCATCACTCTCATTTCTCTTCCCAGTTTTTCCTCTACCTCTCTTGCTTGATTTTCAGAATCCTTATGTGTGTATCACATGACCTCATCACCAACACTGTCTTCTGTTTACCTAAACACAATAAAACTTTTTGGATGCACCCTCACAGCAAACATAGGCATTTAATAGACTATGTCATTGTAAGGAGAAGAGACAGGATGTGAGGGTGACAAAGGCAATGTATGGCACAGAGTGCTGGACTGATCATAGACTTATCTTCCCCAAGCTTAATATTCACATGCAACAAAAGCAGCAGCCCCAAGGCAAGATGACTAATAGAAGATTTAATGTCAACAGAGTAGAGCACTTCTCTGAGGTCATGGCTAACTTGGATAGAAAGTTGAGCCAACACACAGTTGGCAATAGTGGAGCAGAAAAGAAGTGGGCAGCTTTCAGAGACTTGGTGTACAGAACTGCATTTGTTCATCTGGATTAGAACACTTGCAAATATCAAGACTGGTCTGATGAAAATGATGGGAAAATTCAGAATCTGTTAAATAAAAAATGAGAATTCCAGCAGGATAGTACATCCATCTCTAAGAAAGGAGCATTTAATTCCATCAAAAATAAAGTACAAACTAAGCTTGGAGAGATGCAGGATTTCTGGCTCAGTAAGAAGGCAGATAAAATTCAGTTTTATGCTGATAGTAACAATCCAAAGTTTGCTTATTGATGGGCCAAAGACACATGGTACATCTCATCTACTCAGGGCTGATGGAGCCACATCGATTAGTGAGAATGATATGATCCTGGAGAGATGATCTGAACACTTCCATAGTGTTCTCAACAGACCATCATTAACCAATGCTGAAGCCATTGACTGTTTACCTCAGGTTGAACTCCATTCCTCTCTAGTCAAATTTCAAACTGAAGAAAAGGTTTTGAATACCATTAGGGTCCTCTCCTGTAGCAAAAGCACCTGGTATTGATTATATTCCAGCTGAGATTTACAAGATGGTGGGGGTCATTGCTCATATAAAAACTGACTGAAATTTTCTGGGTTATATGGCAAGAAGAGGTTCTCCGCCAAGAATTCAAGGGCATCTCCATTGTCTATCTCTATAAAGGTAAAGGAAATAGATTGTCCTGTGACGATCACAGGGGGATCTCTCTTTTAGTCATTGCTGGCAAGATTCTTGCCAGAGTCCTGACCTTAATAGGCTGACCCTTCATCTGGAAGGTGGTCATCTACCTGAGAGTCAATGTGGCTTTAGAAAGGGTCAAGGAGCAATCAGTATGGAATTTGCTGCCAGACAACTCTAGAAGAAATGCTAGGAGCAGAAAAGAGGTCTGTACACAACATATGTCAATCTGATCAAGGCCTTTGATGCTGTCACTTGTGAGGGTTTATGGAAAATTACGTGAAAATTTTGTTGCCAAGAGAAGTTCATCAGTATTATATGTCAGTTTCATGATGGCATGCTTGCTCAGATTGTGGATAATGGGCAATGTTGTCCTGCTTTCCCAGTCACAAATGGAGTAAAACTAAACTGTGTACTTGCTCCCACTCTTTTTAGCATAATGTTTTGACCTATGTTGTCAGGCACCTTCAATGAGAACAAACAGGGCTTCAAGGTTAGCTAACATATTGATGGTAAATTATTCAACTTGAAAAGGCTACAAGCCAAGATTAAAATGGAGGGAGAGTTGGTGCATGAATTTTTTGTTTGTAGATGATTGTGCACTTAATGTAGCCTCTGAAGCTGAGATGCAACAAAGTATAGATCAGTTCTCTTCTGCTTGTGCTAATTTTGACCTAACAATTAGCAAAAAGAAAGAAAGACAGGTGCTTTGCCAGCCAGCACCACACCACCCATATGTAGGACCGTCAGTCACAGCAAATGGAGAAGTTTTGAACACTGTGGATAAGTTCACTTTCCTTGGCAGTATACTTTCTAGGTTGTGACAATGAATTGACAATGAAGTTGACACATGCATTGCAAGACACATGCTCAGTGTTTGGGACTCTCTGAAGGAAAGTGTGGGAGAGAAGAGATATTAGACTGACTACCAAACTGAAGGTCTACAGAGCTGTTGTGCTGACATCATTGTTGCATGCCTGTGAAACTTGGATAGTATACCAACACAGTGCAAGGAAACTGAATTGCTTCCATTTGAATTGTCTTAGGAAGAGTATGAAGATAAGTTGGCAGAATAAGATACCAGTCACTGAGGTCCTTTCTCAAACCAAACTGACAAACATTCAAACTCTGCTGTAGAGAATGCAACTCTGACGGGCTAGTCAGGGATGTTCAAATGCCAAATGTATGCTTGCCTAAAAGATTATTTTATGGAAAACTCACACAAGGTAAGTGCTTACATGGTGATCAGAAGAAGGGATACAAGGACACTCTCAAGATTTATCTTAAGAACTTTGGAATTGATTGCATGACATGGGAGACACTGGCACGGGACCGCCCAGCATGGCATGCCCTCATCAAAGAAGGTACTATGCAGTATGAGAAAAGCAGAATTGAAGTAGCTCAAAAGAAATGAGATGCACAAATTTAGAGAATCCACCCCAAATGTTCACATGGACTACTTGTACCCAACCTGGAGTAGAGCATTCTGAGCTCATACTGGTCTGATCAGCCATAGTCAGACACACTGTAACTTGACTCTAACATAGTGATGTCACTTTGGTCCTCTTCAGGAATAAAGGGCAACAACAAAATGACTATCAGCAACAATAAGAAAAAAAGATCCAAATCTCTAAAAATAAAAAAAGTTCTGATTTAAACAATAATGTTTCATCACACAGACAACAAATAGGCATGAAAGATATAATAATAATGAGTCTTAGGATGGGCTATGGGGATATTAGTACAAATTAATTAGAAAGCAATGCACATCATTCCTAAAAGTAACTTGCAATTAATTATACAAAGGGTATTATGTGTGAGTATACATATACACATACATATATATGGATATATATGTCTATGTAGTATGTGTATATATACATATAACCTTTACATAATACATATATGTGTATATATGTATTGTATATATATATACATATATATATATTTGTAGCAGCATCTTTTATGTAGGAAACAACTAGAAACATAATGGGTGCCTGTCAGGGAATTGCTGAGCAAATTGTGATATATTAATTTAGTAGAATATTATTAAGCCATAAGAAATGAGTGAATGTGAGGATTTCAGAGAAAAATCAGACCTTTATGAACTGATGTAAAATGAAGTAAACAGAATCAGGAGATACATAATTAATAACACAAATGAAAACAACATTAAAAGGTAACTGAATCCATAACAATTTAAGGGAACACACTTATTTTTGTAGACAGGTGAGGAACTATGGGAACAGAATACTTACTATGTAATTAGACTCATTTATTTTGTCATTTGATCTAATTTACTTGTTTTACTCTGATAGACTATGAGGGTTATAGATAGAAAAAGAAAGTGAGTAAAATAAATAAAAGCCATAAAAAATTAAAAGCAAATGGTAAATTGTTTCAGGGAGAAGGATAGAATCATTACAAGCACTGCAGAGTTTGTGTAAATCAATCCTGCTTGGAGGCAGAGCCAAGATGGCAGAGGGAAAGCAGTGACTGTCTTGAGCTCTCTCCCACCCCAAAAAATTGCTCTAAACAAATTCTAAAGCAGCAGAACCCACAGAAAGACAGAGTGAAACAAATTTCCAGCCAAAGACAGCCTAGATGGTTGATCGGAAAGGTATATCGCGCCCGGAAAGGAGAGGAGCGCAGTTCGGCGTGGGCGCACAGGCCACAGTGACCCTGGAGCAGGCCTCAGAGGACTGAATCGCATGGGCAGCTGTGGCAGTTTCCAGACTTCTCAACCCCTGAATGCCAAAGACAACTTAGAAGGTCAGTGGGAAAAGTCTGTGACTGCGGTGAGACAGGAGCTAGATCTCAGCCGCAAGTCTTGAGCATGGCCCAGGGCTGTGGCTTTTTCCTGAGCTTCTGGCCCAAAGACTGAGGGGGAATCGAGTGGCTGATCAGAGGGGGATTGCAGGGATCTCTTTGCCAGTGCTGAGGCAGGAATCTCTTGCTCTGCCCATGCTTGGATCTGGGTCACAGTTCTGAGGGGCGGTCCTGGGGTGAGAAGGAGTGCTGGTGCAGTGGAGCTTGTTGTGGTGGTGAAGAGGAAACACCTCGTTCCTTATCATACCACCTTGGAAGAACTGAAAATTTACAGGTCCCTAGAAGTATCTCAGAAAACAGCTGTACAAACCCCGAAGTTTGGGACACTATACTGTTCACATTGGAAGCAGACTTTTACCTTAACAAAGAGTTTAAAACTCAAATAATTGGCCGGGACCATGAGTAAGCAGCGCAAAAAGAGTCAGACTATATTATCTTACTTTGGTGACAAAGAAAATCAAAGCATACAACCAGAAGAAGAAGACAAAGCCAAAGCTCCTACATCCAAAGCCTCCAAGAAGAATATGAATCAGTCCCAGGCCATGGAAGAGCTCAAAAGGGATTTTGAGAAGCAAGAAAGAGAAGTAGAGGAAAAACTGAGAGTGATGCAAGAAAACCTGAAAAATAAGTCAACAGCCTGCTAAAGGAGACCCAAAAAAATACTGAAGAAAATAACACCTTAAAAAATAGCCTAACCCAAATGGCAAAAGAGGTCCAAAAAGCCAAGGAGGAGAAGAATGCCCTAAAGAGCAAAACTGGACAAATGGAAAAGGAAGTCCAAAAGATTACTGAAGAAAATACTTCCTTAAAAATTAGAATAGAACAATTGGAAGCTAGCGACTTTATGAAAAATCAAGACACTGTGAAACAAATCCAAAAGAATGAAAAATTAGAAAACAATGTGAAATATCTCATTGGAAAAACAACTGACCTGGAAAATAGATCTAGGAGATAGAATTTAAAAATTATTGGACTATCTGAAAGCCATGATCAAAGAAAGAGCCTAGACATCATCTTTCAAGAAATTATCAAGGAAAACTGTCCTGATATTTTAGAACCAGAGTGCAAAATAGAAATGGAAATAATCCACCAATCTCCTCCTGAAAGAGATCCCCAAAAGAAAACTCCTAGGAATATTGTAGCCATTCCAGAGTTCCCAGGTCAAGGAGAAAATATTGCAAGCAGCCAAAAAGAAACAATTCAAATATTGTGGAAACACAATCAGGATAACACAAGATTTAGCTGCTTCTACATTAAGGGACCACAGGGCAAGAATATAATATTCTGGAGAGCAAAGGAGATAGGATTACAACCAAGAATCACCTACCCAGCAAAACTGAGTATAATCCTGCAGGGGAGAAAATGATCATTCAGTGAAATAGAGGACTTTTAAGCATTCTTGATGAAAAGACCAGAGTTGAATAGAAAATTTGATTTTCAAATACAAGACTCGAGTGGAACATGAAGAAGTAAACAGGAAAGAGAAAATCATAAGAGACTTAGTAAGGTTGAACTGTTTACATTCCTGCATGGAAAGATGATATTTATAACTCATGAGACCTTTGTCAGTATTAGGGGAGTTGGAGGGGAAAAAATTATATGTACGTATAAATAGATATAGAGAGATAGAGGGCACAGGGTGAGTTGAAAATGAAGGGGTCATATCTGGAGAATAAAATTAAAGGGTGAGAGAGGAATATACTAAGAGAAGGAGAAAAGGAGAGGTAGAATTATCCCATAAAAAAAAAAACAGAAAAGGCTCTTACAGTGGAGGGGAAATGGGGGAAGGTGAGAAGGAATGAGTGAATCTTATTCTCATAGGATTTGACTTAAGGAGGGAATAACATACACACTCAATTGGGTATGGAAATCTCTCTTACCCTACAGGAAAATTGGGGGGGGAGGGGACAAGAGAGTTGGGGAATGATAGAGGGGAGGGCAGATTGGGAAAGGGAGTAATCAGAAGCAAATACTTCTGAGGAAGGACAGGGTCAAAAGAAAGAATAGAATAAATGGATGGGTGGGATAGGATTAAGGGAAATAGAGTTAGTTTTTCACAGCATGTCTATTATGGAAGTGTTTTGCATAACTGCACATATATAACCTATATTTAGTTGCTTGCCTTATCAATGAGGGTGGGTGGGGAGGGAGGAAGGGAGAAAATTTGGAACCCAAAGTTTTAAAAACACATGTTTAAAAAAAATGTTTTCATATGCAACTGGGAAATAAGAAATACAGGAAATGGGGTACAGAAATCCATCCTGCCCTACAGGAAAATTGAAGGGGAAAGGGATAAGAGAAGGGGGGGAGAGAGATAGAAAGGAAGGCAGACTAGGGGAAGGGGTATTTAGAATGCATGTCATCTTGGGGTGGGGGGAGGGGTGAGATGGGGTGAAAATTTTGGAACTCAAAATCTTGTGGAAGTAAGTGTTGAAAACAAAAAAATAAATAATTACCATTAAAAAAAAATCCTGCTCATTCTTCATTCTGTTCAGTTCTGGGTATAGCTCATTGTCTAGCCTGAGTCTTGGCTCATTTTTAAATATTCTCAATATATAGAGATTCATAGAAATATATAAGATAAAGAGTCATTCCTCTACAGACTAGCAGTCAAAGGATATGAGCAAATTATTTTCAAAGGAAAATGTAATCTATTCAAATCAATCCAATTATAATCAACAAATATATGTTTGAATGTCAACAGCCACATTAAAATCATTCAAATCATAAATAATAAAACTCAGACTTGTTAACAGTGAAGAGGATTCTCTGATAAATGAGCACAATGGATTGTCCATTCAGCTGAATGAATTAGGTATGCTTTGTCCATTGGCTTTTTTATTTGCTTTTCCTGTATAGATAGGCCTAACTCTTATGAGTGATTATGATTATCAGTCAGTTGTCTCTCTGGTGCTCTAGGGCTGGAAGCATCAACATAATGTCATTCAAAAACAAGAGCATCTGAAGGCCCTCATAATCTGTAGTTAATCTTTCTATCTAGACTCTTCTCTGGACTTCATCCATGATGGCAGTACATATCTCCCATTTTTATACTTCATTTGTTACTCACAATTAGAGGGTATAAACAACTGCTGCTCCATCTTTCAAGGAATCTTCAGCACACATATAGGAGAGACAGGGTGGAAGCTTTTTAGATCAGAATTTTCCTCTAGCTTGTCAAATGTGTTCTGATAGTCAAACAAACATTATGCAGAAATCATATGTTCTCTGCACCATTTAGTTAATTGAATGGCTGTAAACGTGTCCTTTATAGAATATCATTGTCAAAAGCCTTCCTCTTCCCTTCTTGCCCTACATCAAAGATGCATTCTATAGATTTAAATTATTCTCATATAATTTTTGTAGGAATGAGAAAGTAAATATATATAAATAGTTAATAATATTCTTTCCATTACTATTTTTTCTTGCTAACAATTTCCATAATTTTTTTTCGCACAGTTGTTCTCTCTGCTTTCAAGTACCTTCAGAATAGCTCTTTCAATGATCACAAAATTGTGTCACTTCCAGCATGAACTTTTTCTCTGTATGCTCAGAATGGTCCAAGAGCTTTTCCCATCTTTGTTTTCTCTAGTGTTATTTTTATTTTGTCATGCATCTAGTTCAGAACCATGATGCTAGAGTTCAAATGTGGCTGATTGGCTCTCACTGATGGATATTAAGAGGATGGTATAAAAGTCCTTATGTATCTTTTCCATTTTTCATCTATCTCCTCATCTTCCATTTTAATCTCTAAATATCCTCAGGTTCATTTTGCTTTGATAGGTCTCTGGTCAAGCATCCTATGAATACATTTTCTTCTGTTGTTTCTCCAGCAGGCATGAACAAAAATCCCCTCTATAATCATATTGACTAATAATTATTCAGGTATTACTTTAAATATCTGTTGATAATTAAGCCATTACTTCCTGAGGAAGTCTTTCCAACTTTTGGACAGCTCTGATGATTCATATGTTTAGCTGTACCGTGGAATATGCCCTTTCAACTCCTTCTACCCACTGCTGCTAGTTCTACATTCTGGACCAAATCAGGACAAGAGTAATCCCTCTTTTGTCAAACACCTCCTCGTGTTTAATGAAAAAGCCAGCATTTTCTGCTTTTGTTGTTGTTATTATTCATCATGCTAAATGTGACTGGTTCCTTCAGTCAGTCCTTATATGCCATCATCTCTGTGGCCTTTATCTTTCTGATCACCTCCCTCTATCCTCACTCTAGTTTTTAAAATCTTTTTTAAAATGTTGAGCCTAGAACTGAACATGCTTTTCAGATGTATTCAGATTGGAGTGGAAAAGAGCAATGCAGCCAAGATCACATGAAATCTCTTGCTTGTCAGGTCATATGGGACACTCTTATTGTTCCTGTAATGTGCTAAAGAGCAGCAACAAACAAAAACAAAACTTGCATCTTTTTATGTAAACTGTTGATTAGCTACACCTTCCTCCATCCTGTGTTTAATTCTATTGACTTTTCAAGCCAAAGTGCCAGATATTAACTTTATCTGTACAAAATTTTATTCTGTTCCAACCTGTCAGGAAACTTTTGGATTGTAACTCTACTATTCAGTGTGTTAGGCATCTCTCCCAGCTTTGTGTCACCTGCTAATTTGTTAAGCATTCTATTTATACCTTTAAAGTCATAGATAAAAAAGATAAAAAGCACAAAGTTTAGGTCAGGTCCCTAGAATACTCCACTAGAGAGCTCTAAGTTAATATCAGTACATTTATGACTATTTTTTTTGTATTTGGTTGCAAAATTAGTTTCGTTTCTACCCAAAATCCTGTTATCTAGAAGCCATCTGTCTTCCTTATCCACAAGGATAGCATGACAGACTTAGTCAAATGTTTTGTTGAAATTCCAGGTATATCATATCTATATCACTCAAACTTTATACCAGTCTAGTGACTATCAAAAAAGTAAAGTGTTTAATTTGACATAATTTGCTCTTCATAACATGGTTCTGATTCTCTGTGATTATTGTTTCATTCTCTATATGTTCAGAAAGCATCCTTTTGATAATACACTACAGGTTTTTTTTCCCTCTTGGACAAAGAAGTCAAATTTGCAAGGCCAAAATTTGAAGAATTTATATTTCCTTTCTTTAAAAAATCAGATGATATTTTTTACATTTTTAGTCTGACATCATCTTTGCTATTTTCTGTGATCTTTGAAAGATTAACTGTGTCTCAGGAATCACCACTGCTAGTTCTTTCATTATGCAGAAATATAGGAATTCTAGGTCTTATGAATGAATGACTGAAAAAATGGGAACATGATAAGGAGGTGAATCCCCAACACTGAAGGTATTCAAGTAGAGGTTGGAAGACCACTTCTAATGGAAAGTATGAAGTAGATCCCTGCACTGGGTGGAACATTGCACTAGATCATTTTTGTGGTGTTTTCCAATTCTAAGATTACTTTATTCAATGATTTCCTCCCTAGTATGCTCAGCACAGTACTAAACACATGGTGATTATTTGAGAAAGACATCTTTAATAGAATTAAGTTGATTCGGATAGAGTTGGAGGAGCTTATTATGTGGTATCAAGATTGATCTTTCACTGAACCTAAGAGATGAGTGAATAGATTGACTTAGAAGATTGGAAACTGACATGGCATACTTTAAAAAAAGCCCTCTTGGGATTCAGGAGGCAGGAATAGAAATATCTCTGTTACTGAGAAGCAGCATTTAATTGGGTTTGAGATAAAGGAGTGGGAGGTTTGGTGAAGGAGAAAGCACTAAGGGATTGCTACAGAGAGTCCTAAGAAAACAGGACCTGCTTTAAAATTATCTGATGTCCCAGGTGACTGAGTTAATTGCCACATAGCCGGACCTCACCCTCCCTAAACACACAATCGCTTGGTTCATTTAGTATTAATAACCAAATGCTCTCCTCTGGTCTAAGTTGCCAGATCCCAGTTGTCTTCCAAAAGCACCTAGTCTCTTGCTCAATGAGTAGCACAACATCTGGAAAATAAATATACACTTAAATGCTTTTGTTGACTTATTGCAGGTCCTGAATGAAGGTAAGTCTGCAGATTCTGAGCAGCCATCAGGGGAAGGCAAGGTTCAAGAGAAGAGTGGAATGAAGAAAGAACACAATGCTAAGTTATCTAGAGTCTTCCTGACCTGTGCAATGTGGAGATAGGTAGATGTGTAGTTAAAAACAGCTGAAAATCTGTTATGAGTTATAGGTTTGATCCATCCCTTTGAGTTAAACACTGCCCGCACAGTGCTCTTTTAAAAGACAAATTGTTGTGAGACAGACCATTAGGTCTGGTGATACATGTTAATTATTAGTGACTTCTTAAAAAGCAGTTTCAATAGAGTAGTCACAATGAAACTAGATTGCCCAATATTGAGAATTCAGTCAAGTTAAGACAAGTTATTAAGTAACTACTATATGCCAGACACTATGAGAAATGTTGGAGATACTAGGAAAGTAAAAAAACAAAACAAGACAACACTACCACCAAAAACAAACAAAACAAAAAAAAAGTCTCTGTCCCCAAAGAGTCCCCAATGTAATGAGTCGACATGCAAACAATTATATGCAAATAAGACATATATGCAGACTCAATTAGAGATAATCTAAAAGGGATTACATACCTCACATTAAGAAGCATTGGGAAAGGCTTGTTGGGAAAGGCTTGTTGCAAAAGGTGTGATTTTAGCTGGAATTTGAAGGAGTGGTTGGTGAGGAAATAGAAGAGAAGTTTGATTCCGAAGAAAAAAGAGAAGAGAGTGATAGTTGCATGAGGGAATGAATAACAAGGTAGAAGGAAGAGTCTTTGTTTTGTTTTGTTTGGTTGTAAGGTTAGGGGAAACAAAAATGTTTGTAGGTCAAAGTATAGGAGCTACTGGAGGGGGAATATTGAAGCTTCATGAGTGATGAGAACATTGAAGAGTTGAGGTTCCAGTGGCAGTAGGAGGTAAGATCAAAGGCATCAGAAGGGTTAGGTATAAGGAAAGAATTCATCCCTTCATCGTTTGATAGAGGTGAGCTGCTTTCAATGGGGTCATAATATGCACAGTTCCAAGACAGCATGAAGAAGGAGTTAAAGCTGGAAATAGGGGAGGTAACTTGGTGTCTTAAGTGTGAAAAGAGTAAATTATTATGGTGGTGGGGTGGTCTATATGTGAGGCAGCCAGGAGGGTATTTCAGGCATCCATTGTTGTTTAGTTAATTAGTTATGTCTGACTTTTCGTGACCCCATTTGAGGTTTTCTTGGCAAAGACACTTGAAATGATTTGCCATTTCTTTCTTCAGCTCATTTTACAGATGAGGCACTAAGGCAAACAGGGTTGAATGACTTGTCCAGAGTCACACAGCTAGTGAGTGTCTGAAGCCACATTTGAACTCAGGTCCTCCTGATTCTAGGGCTGGCAATCAATCCACTGAGCCATCCAGCTACCCATTACAGGCATTGGGGATAGCCAAATAAAATGCTTAGACAAGAAAAATACTATCTTGTTTGGGAAAGAGTAAGGACACCAGTGTTACTGGATCTAAGCGTATGTGTTAGGGGTAAGGTATAGGAAGAATGGAAAAACTTAAGGCAGGATGACCAATTAGAATAAATTTGAATGTCATTATAATATAGTCCATTTGAGAAGTGATGAGGGTTTGAACTACAGTGGTGGGTATATGACTAAGGAGAAGGAACTGAAGCCTAGAGCATTTATATTACATGTCCAGGGTCCCACAGGTAGTAGGCATCAGAGATAAGATTTGAAGCCAGGTATTCTTCCTTCAATCTGTTTTCTAGCTCATTATGAAGATTCCCTTTGTACTCCACATTTTCTGTAAAACTGTAAATTATAGATTGTGTAGACATTAACCCATTTCTTTTATCATTAGTGACTAATAAACGCCACTTTGACCTTGAGCCTAATAGAAAAAAATAGAAGATGGACATTCTATAGAGTTGGGCCCACGGATGGCTGATAAGACTTTTTAGAAAACCTAATTCATGAGGACTTGAGCACTGTCATTGCCAATTATAATTATATTCACATAAATATATCAGTTTAAGGATTACAACTATAGGAAATAAAAAAGTTCCCAAATAAAATCTTTATTCTTTTTTCCTTTTCCTATTAACCTCTCCCATATATAATTAAAGTCTTTTCAGATAGCAAATATTTATTTGCAAATTTAAGTCCAAACTTATTTTGGAGAGAAGACAGGAGACAACTCATCAGGCATCCCTTTGCATGTTATAGTCATCCCTCAGGTACATACCAGAAATAAACTAGGACTAGCTAAAAGGAAATAAATTCTCTCATAAGGTCACTGTAAGCAGAGGCTGAATGACCACTTGTCAACAACATTATAAATAGGGTGCATGATTCAGTGAGACTTATTTGAAGCCTCCATACTTCTAATGACCGTTTCAATTAAAAAATATTAGGATTCTTCACGCAGGAGAAATCTCCATGTGGAAGGAAATCGTCTTTCAAAATGATGATTCACAGAATCTCTGATTTAGAAAGAACCTCACAGGCCATTTTGTCCAACTAATTAATATCTGACTTGAATACCCACCTACAAAGCACAAACAAGGGATTATTCAGCCTCTGCTTGAATATTCTAAGGAAGGAGAATCCAATAAATCCAAATACATCCCATCTTACTTTTGGTCAGTTTTAATTGTTAGAAATTGTGTATTTTAATCAAGCCAAACTTGACCTCTGAAATTTCTACACAGTACTCTGAGTTCTGCCCTCTTGGCCAACCAAAACAAATACCTGTTTCACAATACAACATTTCAAATAATTGAGTCTTCCTTTATTCATTCTTAACATTCCCAGATTCATCAAATTTTCTTTCTATGACATGATTTTAAGGCCCTGAACCATTTTGATTGCCACTTACCTTTTGCTTGATCTCAAATTTATTAATGTCCTCCTTGAGATTTATTCGAAACTGAACACAGTATTTTAGGTATGGTCTGATCAGAATGGAGCACGGTGGAACTGTCAGTAGCTGCATTGTAGATAATATTTATCTCTTGATATAGCCTAAGATTCAGTTAGCTTTATTGGTTTTCACATCATGCTATCGAAAAATGCGGAGCTTGCAGTCTACTACAACCCCCAGATATTTTTCATATGAACTGTTAATCTAGCCAAGTCTATGCCATCCTGTACTTGTGAACCTCAATTTTTGAACTTAAGTGAAAACCTTTGCATATTCCCAATAAAATTTCATCTTATTAGACTTAATCCAATATTGTAGCCTGCTGATATCTTTTAAAATTATTATTCTTTAATACATCTTGTCAGCTAAATATGACATTTATACCTATATGAAATCATTGATAAAATATTAAATAGTGTCAGGGCAAGAAGAGATCTTGATTGATGAGTTTCTTGTATATCCACTTTTGGCAGGAGCAAAATAAGACACAGATAGATAGTTTATAGAACTATCTCTAAGGCTGTGGCTGATTTGCATAATTGTAGAGGTTAGGACACTGGAAAACTACCCTTCAACCTGATCACATTCCTTGGGCTCATATACCTGTCCTCTTTGCCCCCAATACTGAGTTATCTCTAAGAATTCTCAGCAAGTCTAGCTGGAACTACAAAAATGTGGATAAAAAAGTTCCCAGCTCCTATGCATAAAGCATAAAGTATACATAAGTATGCATGTTAAAATATCAATGCATATCAAGTAAGGAACAGTCTTTTCTTACCCATAGAAAATGCAGAAAATACATAGAGGATGCGTAGTAGTCTATAAGCAATAAATGTAAACTTTGCTTCTCCACTAATTCCTACCTTTCCACCCCTTAGGGAATATACAGCTCCCCACACTCATGGCTCCTCTTTGTGGTTTGGACTGTTTTTAGGTTTGCTAAGGAGGCAAATATCTGACATTCAGGTAAGTCCCTTGATTATTCCAGGAAATTATACACTTCTCCAGAATCATGATCCTACCTTAGAGACTGGCTTCCCTCCAAAAAGAAATACTCTTGGCATTTCTAGACAGGTAGCCCCCTTCCTGGAAGACCTGCACCATCTGAATTATTCACAGTGATAGTGCATGACACAGTCCATCTTGTTTGCTCCTTCATGTCATGGATGTACTTTTCTTCCAGATCCATGCATTAGGTTTTCAGTACTCCTCTCTACAAGGAGTGATCCTGCCCATGAACTTCTCTGCTCTCTTCAGACAGCTGGGATCTTCAACTCTTAAACATGGAGTTGAGAGCAAAGTAACTCAGAGGCTGGTCCTGAACAGAAATTCCCATTCTCTTTCTAGAAGGCTGGGTTTCAGTAACTGCAGCTATTTGCTGATATGTTTCCACTCCATCGCAGTCAAGTGGGGGAGAGCATATACTATTTCTACATACCTCTGCTTTTTCTGGGAGGAGTCAAAATACTCAGATCCCAGAAAATTATTCCACCACTTAATATCCCATCACTGACCCTGCTGTTGGTTTGAGTGAGCCAATTCAACTGACTGGTTGGTCAGTCTCTGGTTGACTTTTCTACTACACATGTGTTTCTCAAGGACCAAAGTCCCCTATGATGTCTCTGTCCTTTTACCTATGCTCAGAGAAAGGAAAAAGGGGAAAAAGGTTTATTTAGTCTGTTGTCTCCTTTTGATAAGTTCTATACAAATGGGAAGGTCTTACCCAATATGCAAAATCAAAGAATTAATTACCTATCACTCATTTGATGTTATTGTTCAGTCATTCAGTTATGTCCAACTTTTCATGATCCCATGGACCATAGCACACCAGACCTTCTATTCTCTACTATCTCTCCAAATCTATACAAGCTTGTACTCATTACTTCCATGACACTATCTATCCATCTCATCTTCTGCTGTCCACTTCTCCTTTTGCCTTCAATCTTTCCCACATCAGGGTCTTTTCCAATATGTCCTATCTTCTCATTATGTATTTAAGCTCAGTTTCAGTATTTGTCTTTCCAATGAATAGTCTGAATTAATTTCTTTAAGCATTGACTCATTTCATCTCCTTACTCTCCAAGGAACTCTCAGAAGTCCTCTCCAGCACCACAATTTGAAAGAGGTGGAGCTCAGTTTTCCTTATAGTCCAACTCTAACAGCTATACATTACTACTGGAAAAAAACATAGCTTGGACTATTGCCTTTTGTTGGCAAGGTGATGTCTCTGCTCTTTAGTATACTGTCCAGATTTGCCATAGCTTTCTTTCCAAGGAGAAAGCATCTTTAAATTTCATGGCTCCAGTTACCATCTGCAGTGATCTTTGAGCCCAAGAAAATAAGATCTGACAGAGATTCCATTTCTTCTCTCTCTATTTGCCAAGGAAGTGATGGGACCAGTTGCCATAATCTTAGTTTTTTTTTTTTTTAGTGTTAAGCTTCAATCCACCAAGCTATTACTGATACTCAATCATGAATCTTCCATTAGATATGAATAGGTTTACAATTGTCAATGAGTATATTCACATGCTTCATAGAATTAGACTAGTTGGTCATGGGCATCTCCTGCACATTGATAAACTGGAAAACATTAAAAAGAAGTAAACCAAATGATGAGGAAAAAGGAAGCAATAGAAAAAGATCAGTTCAAGGAACTGCTTCTGGTTGCTTAAGTAAGAGAAGATGAGAAGCAGTGTTGCACAGTGGATAGAAAGTAGGTCAGAGAGTCAAGGAGGACTGGTTCAAGTTATGACTCTGCCATACTTATTGATTGACACTGGGCATATCATTTAACCGTGATTAACCTCTTTTTTGTCTTAGTCAACACTATAAAAATATTAATTGTGAAGTATTTCCTCTCTGGGCTGCTAGGTGGCACAGTGAATAGAGTGCTGGGCCTGGAATCAGGAAGACTCATCTTCCTGAGTTTCAAATCTGGTCTCAGACCACAAATCTGTGACCCTGGACAGGTTACTTAACCTCAGTTCCTCATCTGTAAAATAAGCTGAAGAAGTAAATGGGAAACCACTCTAGTATCTTTGCTAAAAAATCCCAAATGGGGTCACAAAGAATCATACATGAATGAGAAAAAAATGACTTAAAACTTGGCTGTCTGCATTAGAAGAGGGAATTTTCTCCTAGTAATGAAATTGCAGGTATAGCCTCAAAAGAGATCTAATTATTTTTAAATATTTGAAAGTACTTAATGAAGAAGTTTTAAATTTGATCTGTTGAGTCCCACGGAGAAGAATTAGGAACATAGATAGAGATTTCAAATATGCAGATTCAGGTTTGATATAAGGGAAAAAAGTCTTAACAATTGAAGAAGTAGAATGTGCTATCTTGGGGGACTGGGTGTGCTTTCACTGGAGGTCTTCAAGTAAAAGATGGAAGATCATTTGTTGGGAATATTGTGGAGAGAGGTTGTTTGTTTACATATGGACTGTTCTTGATGACCTCTGGGTTTTTTCATTTCTGTGATTAATTCAATGATATGGTATATCTGCAAATCATATCAGTATACGCATTTCTGGTTTTCAAGTCAACAGGTCAGAAGAGGAGAGATTAACTCAGGCAATAGCCCCAACTGGAAGTCTTGGAACTCTTTTATTGATGTATTTTAAACTCTCCATTAATGGCCAATGGCACAATCTTCATGCCATCCCTACTATCACTGATTGGGATACCTGGCCTGGAACCTGTGCAGTGCTGGATTGGAATTCCATTCTGTGCCATGTATGTTATTGCCATGGTTGGAAATTGCCTGCTCCTGTTCATCATCCAATCTGAAAGCAGCCTCCACAAGCCCATGTACCTCTTCCTGGCCATGCTGGGGGTGACTGACATTGCCCTCAGCACTTGCATCCTGCCCAAGATGCTGGGCATCTTCTGGTTTAATCTGAAGGAGATCCACTTTGATGCCTGTCTGCTGCAGATGTGGCTCATTCACACATTCCAGGCAATAGAGTCAGGCATCTTATTGGCCATGGCCCTGGACAGATATGTGGCTATCTGTGAGCCCCTGAGACACACTACTATTTTCACCCCACAGCTCCTCACCCAGATTGGGGTTGGGGTGACATTAAGGGCTGCTATCCTGGTGGCCCCAAGCCTTGTGCTTATCAAATGCCGCCTAAAACACTACCGAACCACAGTCATCTCCCACACCTATTGTGAGCACATGGCCGTTGTGAAGCTAGCTGCTGATGACATCCGGGTCAACAAGGCCTGTGGTTTGTTTGTGGCCTTTACCATCCTAGGCTTTGACATCATCTTCATTACTCTGTCCTATATTCTGATCTTCATTGCAGTGTTCCGCCTGCCCCAGAAAGAGGCTCGACTCAAAGCCTTCAACACTTGCATTGCTCACATCTTTGTTTTTCTTGAATTCTATCTCCTTGCTTTCTTCTCTTTTTTCACTCATAGGTTTGGGTTCCACATCCCCCCCTATGTCCACATCCTTCTCTCTAACCTTTATCTGTTAGTCCCACCTCTTCTCAACCCCATTGTCTACGGAGTAAAGACCAAGGAAATTAGGAATCGAGTGATCAAAATGATTCACCTTTAGAATCAGTTCTGATCTCTGAAACTTTTTGAACATCCTAGAACATTGTTGATAAATATCTAACTTCTCAATTAAGTCTTAAAATACAAAACCTTTCCCTCATTTTGTCAGATTATCACAATACCGATTGGTAGTGTAACAATCTCCACATTATCAAATAAAAAAGACAAAGAAAACAGAGCAATAGGCTCATGGGGAAATCATTTGAATTCAATTAAAAATTTTCATTAAATGTTTAATGAGTTCTAGGTGCTTTGCTAGGTTTTGAAGAAGATATAAGAGTTAGCGTTTTAACTTGGAGTTCAATCCCATTGCATTTTCTTAAGACTCTTCTCGCTGGTGGAAAGGATACTGACACAATTGTGTTTCCCTTTGTGAAGAGAAAGCGCTGCTGGGATAGCTTGGGAGAATAGATACCTTTTTCTTTTTTGGGCTTTGAACCAGACATGCGGTTCCATACCCTCTTTGGGAATAATAACAGAGAGAAAGAGAAAGGACTTGAAAGGCAGACACGTAGAAGACCATTTCCCTTCCGTCCTTGCAATATATTCCTGATTTCCAGCTTGCCTTGAGTGAGATTGAGGACACTATCTCTCTGTCTCTGTCTTTGTCTCTATCTCACTGTCTGTCTCTCTTTCTCTAGGTCTCCCCCCACCCCCCACTCCCATGGCCAAAACATACTCTCTATAGGATTTAGTGTATAGTAAGGGAATATGATGAATATTTAATGTCTATAAAATGAACAAAAAGATATGAAAAGCACATAAAAGAGGCACAGACAAAATACATTCCTTGTGAGGTCCAAGGAGAATATGTCTTTATTAATAGAAGTGTCGAATTATTAATGCATGAGGGATGTAAAAAAGAAGTGGAATCTGAGCTGGGTTTTAAAAGATGGAGAAATTGATTGGGAAAGAAGGCAGTGTAACCAAAAAGCACGGAGGCTGACTAGTCAAGACCTACTGGATATACCTAGAATATCTGACGGGCAGTGACATCAAGTCAGAAGAGTAGGTGGTTTCAGATTTTACAGTGCCTCTAATGCAGTTAGAGCCATATAAACTTTATTTTGAAGGCAACAGGAAGTCACTTGGTATTTCTGAGTAGAGGAATGTTATGATCATAGCTATGTATAACAAAGGCTAGTCCAGCACTAGTGTGGAAGTTTTGCTGGAGATAGGAGAGACTGCAAGCAGGAAGAGCCCAGAGCATATTATTGCAATAGACGAGGTCAGTGGGATTGAAGTTATTAGAGTGAAGGCTTTGGATCAGGAAGAGGCTACAGATGGAAGTATTGTTACGGGGTAGAATCAATAGGATTTATTGAAAATGAGAGGAAAGGGAGAGGGAAGTATCAAAGATAACAAAGTTTTAGAATAGGTTGCAACATAGGTAAAGGATGGCAGTGCTGACATAAGATGAAAGAATCAGAAGAAAAAGCTGGGTTGGGGGGAAAGACAATAAGCTCAAATTTGGACATGTTGACTTTGATGTCCTTGTGGGACTTTGAAGTATAGATATCATGTAGCCATTTTCAAGGATGAAGATCTGGCACTCAGAATAAAGATCAGGAGATTTTGGAGTCATATATAGAGAGATGAGTTAGCTAAACATGTCACCCACTCCCATTCCTCATGGTACAGTGTAAAACACATCTGTTTCAAGAAACTCTCCTAACACTGTTGTCTAGGGCACCACCATCTTCTAAGTAGCTCAGGCTTGCAAACTAAGTGCCATCCTCTACTCCTCACTCTCTCTCACCTCCCCTATATCCAAAATATTACCGAATCCTATTATTTTTTCCCTCCATAACATATCTTGTATCTGCCCCCTCCTCTCCTCTGTCATGGCCAACATCCTATTGCAGGCCCTCATCACCTCACACCCGAGCTATTTTAATAGTTTTCTGGTTGGTTTCTCTGCCTCTAGTCTCTCTCCACTCCAGTCAATCCTCTATTCAGTTGTGAAAATAATCATCCTAAAGTGCATATTACTCTTGCTGCAATAAAAAAAAATTCCAGTGGGTCCAGTTAGGGATCAAATATAAAATCCTCTGTTTGACTTTTAAAGCCCTTCATGATCTGCCCTCTCCTACTTTTCCAGTCTTCTTACATCTTATTCTGCTTCACTTAATCTATGATCTAATGACATAGGCTTCTTTACTGTTTCTTGAACAAGAAACTACATCTCCTAATACCAAGCAGTTTTACCGACTGACCCACATGCCTGTAATTCTCTCATCTCCCTATTCTAATTTACTTCAAACGCCAATTAAAATCCCACTTCTACAAGAATCCTGTTTCTGATTCCCATGGAGCTCTTGCCTTACTACTATTGACCATCTCCAGTTGATGCTGTATATACCTTGCCTGGTTTTTGTGTATTGTATCTCCCCTTAGACTGTGAGCTCTTTAAGCAGACTACCTTTTGCTTTTCTTTGTATCCCTAGAGTTTAGCACAGTGCCTAGCACTTAGTGGTTAATTAATAAATGCTTGTTGAGTTGACTGATAAAGAAATGGACTTTCCCCCTTAGCACAATTTAGCTGAACCTGTTTGCTCAGGGATGATCTTCCAGCACTAGCCAACGACATCTCATCACTGTCCCTCTCTCCATAAGGAATAACAATAGCTCCCATTTATACAGCACTTTAAGGTTTACATAATGCTTTCCTCAAAACAAATATGCCATTGAGCATTTTAAATAATGATACAAAAAGTGATGTGCCTGACATAGGCTGACTTGTATGGTACACAGAGTAAAGAATATGAACTTGTTCATTGTCCACAATTATCTTTGAAAGAATTTGTTGAAGGAAATATAGATGCTTAGCCTAAAGAAGAGAAGATATAAGGGGGACATGCTAGCTCTCAAGTGAAGGAAAGATTAGATTTCTTCTGTTTGGTTGCAGAATGCAGAGCCAGGAACAATGCATGGAAGCTACTGGGAAGAGGCTCACTGAGGCTTTTGATGTAAGGAAAATCTTCTGACCAATTAGAGCTGTCCAAAAGTGGAATGACTGCTCTTGAGAGATGGTGGATTTCCCTTCTTTGGAAGTCTTCCAACAGAGGCTGGATGGCCATGGGTATGTTATAGTGGGGATTCTTTTTCATGTATGGATTGGACTACATGGCCACTGAACTCCCTTCTAACTCTCCGATTTAGTGATTCTATGATCCTCATATTTCCAAGTGAGTCAGATCCTTGGCATTCCTGAGAAGAATCATTTTGTCAAAAACATGTAAAGGTCTTGAGCTCATACCTAAGAAGAATGACAAGGATACTGTTTGCTATTCATGCATCGAAATGTTTTGGAAATACTGTTTCCCAGAGCTAAGGCCCAGCAAGAAGGCTATGCCCTGAGCTTGGCATAATAACAATCTTTTTCATGTTCTGGATGATCTCACCCTTTGGCAAAATGTATTGCACCAGGTGTTCATTCCCCCTATTTGCCAGGGACCTGAGAGCCAACACCCACACGACTCTGACATGCTCACAATCCCTGTTCCTTGTACTGTACTCCTGTTCCCATCACAGAACTCTGGGTCTGTGCCCCACAGAGTAATCGTGACCTCCACGACTTGGGACAATACTGTTCCCATAGGACCCATGAGAACTGTAACTCAAGACCCAAAAATGATGTCTGTCCCAGTCTGTACCCCAACATGTTAAGCCCTCTTACTCAGGAGGATTTCCACTTGCAAATGTTTTCCTCACTCCGAAACTACTTGATTCCTGACACCCCTGCCACTGGCTCCAGCCATTCCAGATTAGAGACCAATCTAGTCTGGACTGTATTCAAAATTCTGTTGACACATGTCATTTCCCAGCCACCACTTGCATACCATGCTGCCTCAACTCTGGCCATCATGCTCAACATCCCTGCCCTATATAACTTTAAACTCTTTCCCTGGAACACTGGGATTTGATCAATTAGCTTTTGTCTTATCTTTCTTGGAACCAGACTTCTCTGTCACTTGTTGCTACTCCCATTTCCAGCTTCCCTTTGGTTGTCTTCCTCAACTATAATGTAAACTCCTTGAAGGCAGGGACTGTATTGCTTTCTTGTATTTAGATCCTCGGTACTTGATTGGCATATAATAGCACTTAATCAGTGCTCTGTCATTTAGTTATTTATCTGTCCTCTATCTATATTTTCTTTTGTGCATCCATGATTTCATCCTTGTGGGCAGCTTTCCCCCTAATAATATTATAACCCTTTCCTTCCTTCTTTTTCATATTTGAACAACTGAATGAGAAAACTGAAAAGAATATTTTAATTCCATCCCATCATAAAATTTAAAACTTAGAGAAAAGGCAGGCATTCTCAATTGAGTCTACAAGAGTTTATTTGACATGCTCATTAATTCATAGATTTTCTCGCAATATTCTAAAGGTCCTATGACTATCACTCTATTGTCAAAAGGCTGTTCTCCCTTCCTAGTGTGTCATATTATTTTAACTAAGGGATGAAATCTGGAGGTTTTCAGATTTTTGAAGATTTTAATTATGAGGCTGCAGTCTTGTGAAGAGGAATATACCTTCTCATTGTGAATTATGGGGAATTTTTAGCAGCTGTCATCACAGGTATTAAAAAATACTGAGAAGGAGTAGGAAGACCAAGACTTTCAGGGTCTGGAAGGGAGATTGGCATAGAACCTTCTATCTTTGACATGGGCAGGAATTCGTAAATTGGATGCTCTATGAAGTAAACGTGATTTAGAATTGGATCCACCATCTGTGAAATAATTTTGTCCACTGCAAATTCTAGCACTTCTTACTGAAGCACATTTGTCTCAACCCATTTCAAAATTGGTTTGGGTTCCACACCAGTGATGGCACAAAGTTCTTTACTTTCTGTCTTAGGTTTTGGCAAGCTAACTTGGTCTTCATGTTGGTAAAGCAATTCCTTTAGAGGCCTTCAAATGGGCTGGCTGTTGAACTACTCCCAAGTTATGGGTTGGAGCCATGGCTTCCACTACCATTTCTGCTACAGCCTCTTGGGTGGGCCCCACTACTTCCATTGCATCTGTGTGCTGCAGCCGCCTCCTGCCCCCCAATGTCCATTTATTCTGAATGATTCTTGTCTGTTCCTTTGTAGGCTTGGCTGTCAAGCCTGAGGAAGACTAACCCCATAGTGTTAAGCTCCTGAATGCCTCGAGGCAACAGTTGTGGAAAGTATGCTAAGCTTAGGGCAAAGCATCATGTTGATGCTGTTTCCTAAATGTTTGTTGAATCATTTCTCAGTTATGTCCAATTCTTCCTGACCCCATTTAGGGTTTTCTTGGCAAAGAAACTGGAGTGGTTTGCCATTTGTTTCTCCAGCTCATTTTACAGATCAGAAAACTGAGGCAAACCGAGTTAAGTGACTTGCCTAGGGTCATAAAGCTAGTAAGTGTCTGAGGCCAGATTTGAACTCATGAAGATGAGTTTTTTTGGCTCCAGGCTTGGCACTCGACCCACTGCCCTTCCCCAAACATGCTCTTTCCAAAACCAGGTCCCCATGCCTTATTCCTATTTTTTGTTCTTACTGAACGCACATATTCTCCCCAATAACTGAAATCTGCTATAAGCTCTCTCCCTTTTCCCATCCATGCCTGATATCCTAGGCTCTCTTCTTGGGTATAAGCCTGCTACATAACCAGCTGCTTCATGTCCTGCTTATTGGACACTGAGATCACTGGGAGCTGCATGACCTTCAAAGATAGGAGCCCAGTAAATGTGTTGTTTACTCTGATCCCAGCAGCATTAGTGTTGATTCCTTTGCAACCCTTCTGGTTTTTTACTGCTTATAAGTACCTTTTAATAAATCCTCTACTGGTGATGCTCCCAACATGTCAGAGGGTCTCTTCTGGTTCATTTAACAGATCAGTGGTGCCAGTGTATGAACTGACTTGATCCTGTTGTCTCTATCTGTTGTCTCACTGACACAATCAAAGAAAAACAGAATCTTATGGGTCATTTAGCTCTTACCTGAACAAGAATCCCAACTCCAACCCCCCTGATGAGTGAGAATCTAGCCTATACTCAAAGACCTCCACCACCACCTCCTAAAGCAGTCTGTTCTATGTCGGAACAGCTCTGAGTATTAGAATGTTTCTCTTAACATAGAACATAATTTGCCTCTGTAACTTCCATCCTTTTTTCTTGCTTTCCTGGGGCCAAATAGAACCAATCTAAACAATCTAATCTTTGATTCACATAGTAGACCTACAAAAACTTCAATATCACTATTAAGCTTTTTCTGTCTCCCACAATTCTCATTGCTTTTCTTTGAATGAGGAAGCTTCCTCCACTAAGGCAGACTGACTTCTCTGCAGCTTAGTGTCTCAGAGAGTTGCTTAGCCCTAGAGCACTGAGAGGATAAAGGACTTGCTCAAGGTCACACAGGGTCAGAGGCAGGACTTGAACCCTAGTCTTCCAAGGCTAGCTCTCTATCTACTATGGCATACTTTTCCTAAAATACTATATCTGAAACTGAAGGCATTATGTTTTGTTTTGTTTTGTTTTTTTTTAAAGAAGTCTGAGGTTGTATTGGCCTTGTTGGATAATCGAGAAGATTAATTGATGTCAGCTATGGCGGATCGAAGAAAAAGTCATCCCTTTTATAGATGCTGTCCCTTATCTTCACCTTAGGTCTTTGAAGAATAGCTCAGAGCCTCAAAATCCAGCACGGAAAGTGTTAAGGAACCTCAAATGCTTGTCTGTAGCTGAATGGCTTTAGTGAACAGAGATAATAGCAGAGTCAGACATCCCTGGGGACAGGACGATAAGGCCATTGTCTCTGAGGAACCCAGAGAGATGATAAATCACACTGGGGCTTTCCCTCCTCCTGGCTCTCTAGCTGCTGTCCATACAGGAGCTGGGTGCTCATTTCTGAATGGGATTGCTTGATTTCCACACCTGAAATATTTGAGGTGAGATGAGGAAGATGAGGTATGTGTGAAATCCTAATAGCAATTAGAACAAGTTTATATTTCTATGTACTTTGCATTTATTATCTTATTTTATATTTATCTCATTTGTCTTCACAGGTATTATATAGTTTGTTATTCATAACAACCGTAGAAGACAGATAATATAAAAATATTAACTTGATTTTACAGATGAAGAAGCTATACAGGCTAGAGGGTAAAATGACTTGCTAACAAAGTGATTATGAGAAAATGGCAGAGTCAGGATCTGAACCTAGGTCTTTTTTTCCCAGACCTAGAACTAGTTCTTGCATGATTCCATCCTGATCTGGCTCCTTCTCTTTCCCATTCCCACTCTTGGGAAACAGCCTGAGGAAAGACCTGGAGAGGACTGGGGCAAGAAAGATGAGAAGTGGCAAGGAGAGAAAAGGGTCCTAGGCCCAGAGGGTCATCATAGAGAGGTGAAGACCATCTCT
>NW_020954574.1:23106-24215 GCF_900497805.2 Vombatus ursinus | reverse complement strand
GAAGGCTGACACAGATGAATTATTGTCAAAGGTATTTTATAGAAGATTCCTGCTTGGGTACTGATGCTAAACAATTTATGAAGTTGTTTTTGCCCTGCATTTTGAAATCCCATGATTACACAGAAGGATTCCTGCTTGAGATTCAAGGACAGTGGATTATAGCTGTGGTTTTATCTCTAACTTAACTTTTGTCTCTGTGACCTGGGGCTAGTCATTTTGCTGCTTTAGGTTTATTTTTTTCTCTTGTATAAATGAGGAAAATGGGCAATAGCATTTCTAAGGTCCCTTCCCATTCTCAAAGGGCATTTCAATGGAATTGTCCCATGAAATTGTTTTTCTCATTTCCCATGCTCACGCCTGGGCTGAGGAAGGGGCTGCCACCTCTGGAGACAGGACAGCAATAGAATGTCCTCTGGAAATACTTCCTTTCTGAGAAAGCCCTGGTTTGGTATAGAAAAAAGGTCAAAGCTTAGCATTGAGATGTAAGTCTCAGGGCTGGTTCAGAAGCTTAGGTGCATATGCGTACAGATGTGCAAGTCTGTGACTGTGCAAGCATGTATACCTGTGTGTGAAAATATGTGTCATTGCATGTTTCTATGTGAATGCAAATTAATGTGTGTGTGTGTGTGTAAATGAGTGTGTGTGTGCTTCTCTCTTTCTCTCTCCATATATATGTGTGTGTGTGTGTGTGTGTGTGTGTGTGAATATATATATATATATTAATCTGTTAAGTGCAGACAGATGAGGAGGCTTAGAGTGGTTCATTTGTAGAAAAAAACCTCAGAGTATACTGTAAGCATCGTTGCCTTTTGACTCCTTGACCTGAACTTCTGGACCATCAGAACCTTCTACTGTCTACTGCTTCAATCATCCTTCTTCTCTCTAGATCTCCCCAGAGACCTTCCACTTTCCCCAACCCCTTCAGTCTTAGAAGTACTAGGGAGAAGTCCTCAAACTGGACACCTTTCTAGGTCATCTGTCTCCACGTTTAGCCCAAGTTAAGAGCAGAAGGAGTTAGGAGGAGGGAGTAGGAAGTAGGGAAAGGAGAAAGGGATGGGAAAAATTATCTAATCAGTCTTTACATGGGAAACAAGGAAGTGTCAGTGACT
>NW_020954574.1:22997-23071 GCF_900497805.2 Vombatus ursinus | reverse complement strand
GGAGCCTCATGACACTGAGCTCTAGGGCCTGGTCTTCTAGGGAGAAGAAAGTGTGTTGGGCGATGGTGGTAGTG
>NW_020954574.1:13957-22877 GCF_900497805.2 Vombatus ursinus | reverse complement strand
GGAGCCTCATGACACTGAGCTCTAGGGCCTGGTCTTCTAGGGAGAAGAAAGTGTGTTGGGCAATGGTGGTAGTGGTGTGTGTGTGTGTGTGTGTGTGTGTGTGTGTAGGTATGTGAAGGATGCCAAACCCAGTCCTTGATTTGTTGTTGTTGTTATTCAGTTGTTCAGTCATGTCTGGCTCTTTGTGACCCCGTGGACCATCAACACAGAGTTATCTGCACTGTCACCTGAAGTCTGTCCAAGCTCATGTTCCTTCCTTGCACTATCTATCCATCTCATCCTCTGCCATCCCATTCTCTTTTTGCCTTCAATTTTCCCCAACATCAGGATCTTTTCCAATGAGTCTTGTATGTGGCCAAACTATTTAAGCTTCAGCTTCAGTATTTGTCCTTCCAATGAATAGTCTGAATTAATTTCTTTAAGTATTGGCTGATTTGATCTCCTTGCTGTCCAACGGACTCTCAAAAGCCTTCTCCAGCACCACAATTTGAAAGTGTCTATTCTGCTCAGTTTTCTTTTTAGTCCAACTCTCATAGCCATACACTGCTATTGAAAAAACCATAGCTTTGACTACGTAACCCTTTGTTGGCAAGGAGATGTGTCTGCTTTTTAATATGCAATCCAAATTTACCATAACTTTCCTTCCAAGGAAAAAGCATATTCTAATTTCATGGCTGTAGTCACCATCTTCAGATATCTTTGAGCACAAGAATATAGAATCTGACATGGCTTCTATTTTTTTCCCTCTGTTTGCCAAAAGGTGATGGGAGCAGATGCTATGATCTTAGGTTTTTTTTAAGTGTTAAGTTTCAAAGCCATTTTTATACTCTCCTTTTTCACCCCCAGTAAGAGGCTTCTTAATTTTTCACTTTCTGCCATCAGAATGATTGCAGACTGATTCTGCCAACAGAAGACTGATCATACAGGATATAGAACTTGAAAGACCCTTAAAGATTATATAGTCCAGCCCATCATTTTAGAGATGAAGAAACTGAGTCCCAAAGAAAGTAAGTGTTGGCCAAAATAATACATTTAGTGCAATGCTGAGGTAGGACTTGAACCCAAGTTTCCTGAGTAATAGCCTACTTTCTTTTCACTGCTTTTCCTTACTTGCTTCACTAAGGTAATATAAGGACTTTGGAAAGATACCATACTGTCCTTAGTCAGTTGAATTATAGTCATTGAAAATATAGTGTTAAACACACCATCGAATAGCTTCATTCTACCACATTCCTATGACCCTGGCTCTCTGGCGATGTATTGGCCAATTATAGAATATAAAAATGCCACATGGGGAAGTTGTAGCTTGAAAATAACTCTATGAGAAAGATCTAGGAGTTTGAAGAACTACAAATTCAATATGAGTTACCACTGACAGAATATCCATGGCATCCAGAATGAGGGAATTGATAAGCAGGCTCAACTCTACATTGGTCAGACTACAACTGAGTGTCATGTTCAAGTCTTGCTCCATATTTTGGGAAGGCCCTTGACAAGCTTAGCTGTATTCAGAAGAGGATGAGCAGAATGATAAAAAAGATAGGTGACTATTCCAAATAATGATCTGGTTAGAATTGGGGATGGTTAGCCTTGGAGAAGAAATTATTTTGTGGGGAGGGGTAAGGTTCTGATAACTGTCCAATCATTATGTGAGCAATAATATACTGGTTGGGAAAAAGAATTAGATACATTCTCTTTGGCCTCAGAGGATAGCACTAGGAGTAGGGACAGAAATTGCAGAGGCAAATTTCAATATAATATAAGGGAACATGTCCTCCCAATTAGAACTGTCTCAGTGCAGAATGGACTACTATGTTAAATAGTAGATTTTACATAACTAGATAGCTAGTGTCAAGATTGGTGTAATGGATATAGAATTGACTAAGTGATCTCTGAGTTCCTTTCTAACTTTAAGATTCTTTGATTTAACTTAGACCCAATGAGAGAGATGAGATAAAGGTAGTGGAATCTTCTTGGGAAAGTTTGAAGAACAAAATGAGCAGATAATCTGTTACTCTCTGAGATGGAGACTCCAGACATCAGGAATTTTGACTCGAAGGAAGAAGAACCTAAAGGGAGTGAGGTTCCAGGTAAGAGGAGCCCTACTGCAGATGTCAGGGAAATTTGGAGAACTAAGAGAAGAAGAGATGTTTGTAAGGGGGTTGTGATAAAACATACCCATAATCTTTCTTGGGCTGTCCCCTGCTTTCATGTGTATAAATATTGATTGGTGAGTTTGTAGCCATGTGTTCATAGTGACTGATGCACATCTCAATCCTTATTCTCCTGAAAGAGATGACTACATGTGAGTTGAGAGTCTTAACTCACCTGGATATAGGGTACAAGAAGGCGGCCTAGGGACCATGTTAGACCTTCAGAGGATGCAAAACATTGTCATAGCCTATCTTTGGCCTCTGGGTATGTATGTGTGTGTCCTGTCTCCCCAAGGAAAGGGAGCCGGGCTTCTTTTGTCTCTCCCTGATAGCATAGCCTAGTGTGAGTCCTGAACTTGCAGTCAATATTCAAAATAGACTTATGGGAAAGGTGCAGGTAGTCAGTACTGGAAAAATTTATTTTGGTTGTGCTGTTCTTTTCTTTACTCTGAAAGGGGAGGTCTAAGAGGTAGGGCAAAAAAAGACTTATATTTGAAGGATAACAGTGATTTTCTGCAGATGTCCCCAAGTTTCACTATCTTGACTTTTGCATTCATCTGACAAGATTGAAAATATTCTTCTTCCAGCCTTAAACCACTGGAAAGTGCATTGAATTGGGAGGCCAGGGAACCTGGGGTCTAGGGCTCACTTAGCTACTACCTACTTCCCTGTGGGGCCTCGGAAAAAAGTCAATTAACCCCTTTAAATCTCATTTTCATGAATTCTAAAGTCCTTCTGTGACATAATATTCTACAACTCCTTCTGAGGTAATGAACCTTGCTGAGCTGACACAGGGGATCTTCTGATTGGTTCCGCTACATTGTTGGAAATTTCAGCCATCTCCCATCTCAGGAGCAATGAACATCCAACATATTTCCTTATTCTACATGTTCACAGCTAGTGGCCAAAGAGGGTAATTATATGGCAATGAAGCTTTCTAAAGTCTTTCTAGACCATCCATACATGACTCACTGAACTAAAAAAATGTCACAGCTAGAAGAGCCAACTAATTAAAGGTGATTTAGTCTGTTCCCCTCCCCCAGATTTAACAGATGAGGAAACTGAAGGCCAGAAGCCCGGAGACAGGTGCTGGAAAAAGTAGATCTAAAATCCAGGTCTCCTGACACCTAGCCAGTAAATGACACACTTTCCCCATTGTCACACAGTTCAGTTTAATTTAACATATATTCACTAAGTATTAATTACATGTAGTTCAGTGTGCTGAATTCCAGGAATAAAAAAGACCAAAAAGGAATTACCTCTGCCCTCTAGGATCTTATCTTCTACTGAAGGAGATAACATGAAAGCAGATGAGTAGATTCAAAATATCTACTGAGTGCATGAAATGCCTTCCCCATTTCCTGACATTATCTTTGTCCACAGGAATGTGACTCAAAGTTGACTGTTCCTGGTCATGGCCTCTCTGAACCACACAAGTGCCAGTCACACAGTATTCATCTTGCTGGGCATCCCTGGACTAGAGGCCCAGCACTTATGGATCTCCATCCCCTTCTGCTTCTCTTACATAGTTGCTCTCCTTGGCAACAGCCTCCTTATCTTCGTCATCATCAATGAACGCAGCCTCCATGAGCCCATGTACCTTTTCCTCTCTATGCTTGCTGGGACTGATCTCATTCTCTCTAACACAGCTTTGCCCAAGGCTTTGGCCATCTTCTGGTTCCAAGCTGGAGAGATCTCCCTGGATGGATGCGTCACCCAGATTTTCTTCATCCATTCCACATTCATTGCCGAGTCAGGAATCCTGTTAGCGATGGCATTTGACCGCTATGTGGCCATCTGCGAACCACTGAGATATGCTACTGTCCTCAGCCGCAGGACAATTGGTTATATTGGTCTGGCTGTCACTGTGAGGAGCTTTTGTGTGATTCTTCCTGATGTGTTCCTGGTCAAGAGGCTACCCTTCTGTCGTAGCCGAGTACTCCCCCACACCTACTGTGAGCATATGGCTGTGGCCAAGTTCGCTTGTGCTGACATCCGTGTGAATGTCTGGTATGGCCTATCTGTCCTCCTTTCCACTGTGGTGCTGGATGCCCTGCTCATAGCCATTTCCTATATCGTTATACTTCGAGCTGTCTTCCGCCTCCCATCTCAGGGAGCCCGTAGCAAAGCTTTGGGCACATGTGGCTCCCACCTTGGGGTCATTTCCATGTTTTACCTTCCAGGAATTTTCACTATCATCACCCAGAGGTTTGGGCGCCATGTTCCCCTTCACACCCACATTCTCCTGGCTAATGTCTGTATGCTGGCTCCTCCTATGCTGAATCCCATCATCTATGGCGTGAAGACCAAGCAGATCCAGGACCGTGTACTTAATTTCCTATTCTCATGGGGAAAGTAGAGCTGAGAACTTCACTGGCTAACTGGTGTGGACAGTTTGAATCACTCTGAAATTCAGTAGTTTTGTGATCTTGAATAATTAACTTAACTTCCATAGTTTTCAGATCCTATATCTGTGACATGGAAATTACATATATATATAATACCTACTTCACAGGGTTGTTGTCAGGAAAAAATATAGCAAACCTTAAAGCACTAAGTGAATGTAAATTATTTTTCTTACTTCATTATAGGTAGGTTGTAGAGAACCTCTAATTCTCTTGGCCACTCACTGGACACCTTGAGTTAAGAGTTCAGCCAATGGTGAGCAAAATGACTCTATGTCTATGGTAGCAATCGGGTTTCCTTGGACAAAATTATCAGTTAGGTGGGGACAGCTAGGTGGCACAGTGGATAGACCACCAGCCCTGGAGTCAGGAGGACCTGAGTTCAAATTTGACCTCAGATACTTACTGTGTGACCCTAGGTAAGTCACTTAACCACCATTGCTTCCAAAATTAAAACAAAAAACAAACAAACAAAAAAGCAATCAGTTAGGAGTCAGGAGCCCCAGGAGTTGCTGAAAAGACAGAATTCCTGCCCAAGTAGGGAGAGAACTAAGATTATCTTGGTGTCAAAATGCTTTCAAATTGTTTCTGAAAGCTTCTCAGCATTCAGTGGAATTATGTCCTTGAGTATCTGTGATCCCTCCTGATCTGACTTCTAAAATAGTTTACCTCATGGGATCCTATGAATCTTTCTTCTGAACTCTTTGAAATATGATTTGCAGAAATCTAGCACACATGTCAGACTATGCCCAGATTGCCTCCCTTTCACAGACTCTTGAATAGTGTCCCCCTAAAGTTCTAAGCATCCACCTCAAGACCCATTCCTCTTTGTTAATGAGAACTGTATTCCAAAAATATTTTCCCTGGTTGTTTCTCTAGTCCAACTATTATGCCTTTATCATGCATGGTCTGATTGATGTTGTTTCTCCATTAGAATGAAAGCCCCTTAATAATAGGAGGTTGTTTTTTGCCTTTTATTGCATCCCCATTACTTAACACAGTACCTGGATCACAGTAAGCTTTTATTTAATAAATACTTTTTGACCAACTGTTTGATTACCTAAACTTAGCCCATGTGTGTATAGACACTTGAGGCCATAGGTTTTACTACTGGTTCCTGTCTTAAATTTTGTCTCCTGTGAATGTCTAGGTGTCTCAGTTGCTATTCTTTTGTTCTTTGCAGTTACTCTCTATAGAATATATTTTGTAGATTTACATTCCTTTCCCATCATTTTTATTTTGAAGTCCTTTTGATTTGATTTGAAAGACATCTGTGAAAATTTTCTTGATGAGTGGAATACAAACTGAATATGAGTAAATAGTATAGTATGATTATTGCTATCTTGGACTGAATTTATGCAAGAGTAGTGTACTACATTGGGAATAGGAATCCTACTGCCCTTTCACCTGGTTAGAAGATCTTGGTCATAAAGTTTTAGGAAAGAAATTTCCAAGCTGAAACATGGCCAGAAGACAGCGTTCATTTCTTGGAACTCAGATTTTAGGAAAGACATACATGTGCTGAAGAACTTACAGAAAAGTATAACCAAGATGGTAAAAGGATTAGCAAATCTGCCTTACAAGTGTGTCAGCCTGCAAGTATAAGTAGGATTTAAACAGGATATGCACAAATTCTTTTCTGATTCTGGCAGACCACTTAGAAGCTTTGGGCATGATAAAGCCTGCTTTTTCCATTAATATAGGACTTAGAGCTTAAGAATTCTCTGTTTTGAGATGATTATTAGCTGCCAAGAGGGACAAGCCAACATCTCAGTGGATCATTACAAATTAAATAACTTTGTCCCTGTCACTTTCTTCCCTTCTAGTTGTGATCATATCAGGGCTGTCTGGAGATGCTTCTCATGAAAAGTAATGGGGAATGGGGACAGGAAGGGCAGCTTGTCTTATCCTCCATTCTGACTGTCATGTAGCTATGAGAATATAGCATCTAAAGCCTATGATTGCCATTTTCAAATATTTGAAAGATTGGTCATATCATTTGTCAAGGAATAAACACGTTAGGTTATTGCTAATGAGAAGAACCAGCTACAATGAGAGGAAATGATAGAGGCAGATACACTTGATATAAGGAAAAATGGGGATGTTCAGCTTGAAACAGGGGAGAAGAACTAGAAACAACATTATAGTTGTCTTCAACTTTAACTCTCCAAGCCTCAGTATTCTCATCTTTAAAATGGGAATAATAATATTGGTATTATTTTCCTCATTGTGTTGTTTGGAAGACTTCATGAGAAAATGCATGTAAAGCATTTCTTGAAACCTAAAACTCTAAAGTATTTTCAAAATTGTCATGTGGAAAACTTCTCTCCAAAGGGCAGAACAAAGAGTTGAGGTAGGAGGAAGTTGCAGAGAGGATGTCAATGTGGTGTAGGGGGACAGGGAGAGACTTCTTAACAATTAGAACCATTTAAAATGGAATAATGGAGTAGATGGCCTTAGGAGGTGATCTCTTGTCTGGAGTGTCATGGGGAGATTATGGGTTACACCAGATAATCTTTGAGGTTTCTTCCCACTCTGAGATTCTGTTATTCTATGATTTTGTCTTTTGTAATTCTTTCTCCTAAAGGCTTTATTAGATGTTTCTATACATCAACAGAAGTCTATGTTGAATAATATGGAAATAGGCCTGTGGGGGCAGAGAGGGATTTATTCACTCAATATAGAGGTAATGGACAAGAATTTGAAGAAAAAAGTAATATGTATAAGATAAAATCATTTCATAAAAGACCAAGAATCTCCTCTAAAATATGCCAAGCTGTCATCTAACCTCTGCTTGAAGACTTTAAAGGTGGAAGGGGTAGGGGTAGGAGAGAAGAGGGATGGAAGACACTATCTATAGAGCTTATGCCATTTTGGAGTGTCCTTAATTTTTGAGGTAATTTTACTTACTATTGATCTTTTCTTTTTGTTCATGGTTCTTTTTCATGCTAGCATTAGGTATACAAAAATAAATAAGACACAGCCCATGTTTGCAAAAAAGCTTACCAAAATGGGTATGGGGTGGTATGGCATCTATAGAAATAATATGATGCAATATGGAATGTTATGAGAACAAAAGAAAAGCTGACTATTTATTAACTAGTAAGATAGTCATATACCAATGAAATCACAGGCCCTTTTCCTAATTCCTGAGTCAGTCATACAATGTCAAAGCATTGAAAAGACCTTAGAAGGGTACTGTTTATTTTATATGACAATCACTATGGGTAACCCAACTAGTAAGTACCCTAACTGACATTAGAACTTTTGTTTTCTTAGTCACAGCACAATAGTCCAGGCACTACAATGAGCACCAGCTTTATGCGCTATTATAGACAGTGCATGGTAATAACAGTTGAAGCACTGAACACCTGTGCCATCTTCCAGGAGTGCACAGTCACACAAATAAGTAATGAACAAGTGAGAGAATGTATGCTATAACCAACAAGAATGGTTCAGGGACTAGAATATTGGTTCAGGCAATAAGTACTAGTAAAAATAGCTAGCATTTATTTGTTGTTCAATCATTTCAGTCACGTTTGACTCTTCGCGACACCATTTGCATTTTTTTGGCAGAGATACTGGAGTGATTTGCCATTTCCTTCTCCAGATCATTTTATAAATGAGGAAAAGGAGGCAAACAAGGTTAATTGACTTGCCAAGAATCACACAGCTAGTGTCTAAGGCTGAATTTGAACTCAGGTCTTCCTGACTCTAAGCCCTACACTTTATCTATTGTGCCACATTGCTGCTCTGGCATTTATAGGGTGGTTTAAAGTTCACAAAGTGCCTTACATAGATTGTCATGAGATTCTCATAACTTTGTGAGGTAGGTCCTGTTATTATCTTGATTTTCTAGGTAAGAAAGCTGAGGCTGAGAGGTTGAACTCATATCTCTCTGCCTCAAAGTCTATCAACTACCCCATCTAGCTGCCTCCTGAGTGATGTAAATTTAATAGCTAGCTCTCTGAAAAGGCCCAATACACTTTTAAGTTTTGGTTTTATCTGCATTATTAATATTTTCTCCATCACTTTATTTAAAGTCTAGACAATCAGTAAAACAATAAATCAAACCCTGATTTGTAGTATTTGCTGACTTCTGACATGTAAATGCTCCCACTGATAATTAGACAATTAACTCTTATGAGCCACTGCAAGATGGCTCCACCCCCCTGAGTTCCAGGAACAGAAAGTCAATTTGGTCTGTGGTCATTAGACAAGGCTTTATGAGGAGCTGGAACTTGCACTAAACTTTGAAGGACAGGTATGACATAATAAAGATCCTGGGTGAGTTTTTCTACTCAAAAGCTGAGAGAATTAGAATTAGATCAAGCAATGACTATTAACAGTAAAAGATAAATA
>NW_020954574.1:11842-13921 GCF_900497805.2 Vombatus ursinus | reverse complement strand
ACAATCTCCCTTTTCCTCTTCCTTTCTGTCTCCTTTTCCCTCTCCATGTATATATATGTATGTATGTATGTATGTATATATATATGTATGTGTGTGTATATATATGTATACACACACACACACNACAATCTCCCTTTTCCTCTTCCTTTCTGTCTCCTTTTCCCTCTCCATGTATATATATGTATATATGTATGTATGTATGTATATATATATGTATGTGTGTATATATATATGTATACACACACACACATATATATATATGTATGTATACACGTGGGAGGGCAAGATGGAGTTGGCAAGAAATGAAAAGCTTTGGTCTTCAATCAGTCCCCTTTAGGACTCTTCAGGACCAGTCCCCTTTATGACTAGTCAAGCTTCAAGTCTTTTTCAAGTGCCTAAATGTTCAGTTGCTCCTGGCTTCCAGGTATGAAAAGGAAGATGAAAGAGGCTGACACTTCAGTCTGCTGAAATGACTCTGGGAAGACATGAGAGGAGCTGGCAGTCTCTGTTATGTCCCTCTATCCACTTTAGGTACTTTGAGTGAAATCTTGGGTGAAATCTAGGACTCCCTCTTTTGGTTGAGCTGAGTTATTTTTCTTCCAATAAGAAAGCTCCTTCATTATGTATTGTCTGGTGTATATTCTCCTATGTATACTTTCTCTTGTTTCTTTTTCACTATGATTTGGATAAATGTGTTTCTTTGCTATTTTGATATGTGTGATATTGGGTGGGAAAGGAGTCAAGCCATGGATATAGAGTTTGAAGTACCACTTCCCCTCCAAAAAATAAAGTTATCAGAAGTTAGAAGCAACCTAATCATATCCCCCAGACTAATGATATTTAAGGGAGTAGATAGATAGCCTGATAACCCCTCTTTCTGAAGAAAGTAGAATGGTGGCCTCCAACCTCAACATTCTGTTTTCCTACTGGCAGGAATAAAAGTTTCCTTTGCAAAAGAGGCTAGAGATGTCTACACAAACTGATATATAGATAATTTAATTCCAGGTATTGAATGAGTGATGATAATGTAGATAACACTGAATGTATGCATCTCACATAGTAGAATTTTGCGGGTAAAGTAAAGTATAAAGACACAGTATCAGAGGCTTTCTGTATGGATGGATAGGCTTAAAAGTGCTAAGATGAAGAAGCTGTTATATTCATTTCAATAAGTCCAAGAAGCTTTCCTGAAGATAACAGCATTCAGGAGCTACTTGAAGACTACTAGGGAGAGGGTTTAGAAAGCTTCTAGAATGGAAGATGTTATTGATATATCTGGAGAACAGACAGTGGGAGGATAGAGGGGATGAAATGGAGTATCTATTGGTAGAGATACAGAAAAAAGGTATGGTGAGAAGATTAGGTAAAGATGTGGACATAGATGGGTTTAGGGATAAAATTTAGGATGCAAATGTAGATAAGAATAGGGATCAGCATGGGTTTGTGAATGGATTGGAGTCGGAGATAATGGTATGGATGAGAATAGGGATTTCTATGGTGATGGGTTTTAGATAGACATGATGACTATTGGCAAAGAGCTGGGATAGGACTAGACGTGGGGAGAAGGATAAAAATAAGGACAGAGTTAGGAAGGTGATATGATTGGAATACTGATGAGGCTATGGATGTGGCTTAATATGGAATGGATGCTAAGATAGGGTTGGGTTGAGTAGAGATACAACTGGAGATTAGGATAGGGTTGGAGTTGGGAATAGGTATGGGATGTCTCACTTTGTGAAGGAGATATTCATAGGTAAAGATACTGGAACAGGGTTGAGAAAAGAGTAGGGATGAAGCAGTCTTGAATTTGGGCACAGGGAGAGGACTAGGATAGAGAAGACAATGTGCCTGGATTAGGAGTCAAGGTCAGGGGTGTCAAACTCAAATGGAAATGGATCCCTGAACCCACGTATTTACTTAGAAAAAGCCACAAATTAACATTATCTATATTGTATTATTATTTATTGTGTTAAATATTTCATAATTACATTTTAATCTGGTCCTGGCCTTATCTGTAGGCAGCTTAGTTTGATACCTCTGGTTACAAGTTTGATACCTCTGGTCAAGATAACTCTAGGT
>NW_020954574.1:8494-11832 GCF_900497805.2 Vombatus ursinus | reverse complement strand
GCTCCAGACCTGGGATTCCAGTGAGAAAGCAACCAGCAAGGCGGGTATCAGTACTATTCAGGGGAGGCATTGTGACTTTTACAGCTTTGGAGGTGAGGGATTTATTAGTCTATAGATTTTCACCTGCATGAGAGAAGAAAACTAGGAAATTACTTACAGACTTTGGTAAAAGCTATGGAATCTTCAAACAGTGCCAAATTCTGGTTACAACTACAGACAGCTACAGCATGTATGAATATCATCTTTGGCCATAAACCAAGGAACAGTCTTTAGGGGCTTTGCCCAGGAAGACAAGATTTGTAAACAGTATTGGTCTCTGCCCCTCTGTGAGGGGGTGGGGCACAGCAACAGACTCAGGATTATACGCTTTGCTCAGTGCATAGATAGAGAGATAGGAGTGACATCATATCTTTTTTAATCAGCATTAGCTATTAAAATATATATATAATTATATGTTGTATATAATTATATATATAATATATGTAATTATATATTATATCTATTAGCTATATAAAGCTAGTGATCACTGCTCATAGGAACAACTTTCAAACTACAGATTATTGATAGTAACTGACTAACAATAATGATGATGCTTAAATCAGAATCTCCCTGTAAGGAAATCTATATTGGGTCACATTTTTTAAAGACATTTTGTTTTGCCTGACCACTTCAAAGATGCTCTGATAATGTCTTGTTTCTGAAAATGTCTTGACTTTAGTATTTGGTAAAAACATATCCAAAAGCCCGGTAATCCATAGGTCATAGGGGATAGAAAAAAGCTATAGAATGAATATTAGATTGTTATGGTTACCTGTAGCAATCTTCATAATATGAGTATAAATTAATGACAGTGACTAATTTCCCTTTTTATCAAGTATCTATTTGTCTTTTTGAAAAACTCTAATAGACTATCAAGTGGTGAGTACAATGGAAACATTCTTAGACCAGGAATCAAGAGAATTTAGTTTCAGTCCTGGCTCTGCTACTAATTTGCAATATGAAAGTCACCAGAATCTAGGGATCCTACCAGCTCTAACCTGCCGTGATTTCACTATCCAGAAACAAATTTTACTCGCCCAGAAACCTTTCCAGCTAATTGAGTGAGTTGGAAAAGGAGGGAGGGATAGGAATAAAGATAGGGATAGGAAAACTGAAAGGGGGGAGGGAGACAGAAGGAGGAGAGGGAGGGAGAGGGGGAGAGAGACAGAGACAGAGACATAAAGACAGAGACAGAGAGACAGAGACAGAAGGAGGAGGAGGGTGGTGGTGGTGGTGGTGGTAGTGGTTACCTGAGCCCTTCTAAGCATAAAGTGGAAGGGCTATCTGCTGTCTATTACATCAGGACCTGGACTGAAAGAGTGGGCCTCTCAGTACCTCATTCTTAGGAGGGATAAGAAGTGGTTATATCCCTTGGAAGAAGCCCATATGGCTTGGGTAGTAGCAACAAAGGTCAGCAGCTAACCAATTCCTACTCCCTTCTTTCTGTGTTGCCAAGAACCAGAGGGTGTTCTTTGCCTGTCTGGATATATCAGAGCATCTTTGAAGTGGTCAGGCAAAACAGAATGAAATGAATTAATTTTTCATTGAAAATGGGATTGTATGTGTAATTTCACCAGTGTAGAGTATTCCCTGTAAGGAACTTCCTATATGAATACACATAGCCCCACTTCTCTACAACTTACAGTCTTACAGAAGCCTGGAGGTGCTTAGAGGTAAAATGACTTGTCCAGGTTCACACAGAGTATGTGTCAGAGGTGGGACTTAATCTCAGGCTTCAAGGTTGGAATATGCTGCCTCTAGCTTCTCATTAATACAGCTTTGTTTTCCTCCCCTTACAATTCTCTCTCCTCCAGCCTTTGGGAAAGAGGATAAACTCAGGCTGCAGCAGGAAAGATTCAGGATAGAACATAATCCTGTAACCTCACAGGTGGAAAGGACTTCAGAGACCATTAAGGCCAACTTATACCTACACAGAATAACCTCTACAACATTTCCAAGAGTGGTTATCCAGCCTTCACTTGAAGACCTTAGATCATAATGATCCCGTCATGCCTAGAGGCAAATGAAGAACTTCCTATTATTTTTACTTGAGAATGAGGTATATGGTTGAGAGACCAACACAGACATACTCAGCCACCACCACCATTTTATTAAGCATTTACTATGTGCAAGGTACTAAACAGACAATACAATGAAACAAATGAATCATCCCTTCTAGGAACTTGCATTCTGCTGTGGGGCAGGTGGATATAACATGTGTATACTCAGAAACATATGCACATTTATACAATAATGCACTGATATGCTTACCTGTATATTAAACATGCATCTAATACTAGCATCCTCTCACATGCAAACATTCATGCATTTACAATAACATGCATAAACACAGACACGTTGTGAGCATTTCCCATTATGAGAAGTGTTTAAGTACAATCTTGATGGCCACCTTGCAGAAATATAGAGAAAATTACCATACCGTGTTGAAAGGAAAATTTGATGACCTTTACTATGCATCCTTCCTCCCAGAATCTATGGTTCTGTTTTTCATAATTTTAACATTCAAAATGAAAAAAGCAGATGACATTGCCTTCTAATAATCCATCTCTTTCCTTGATTCTACAGACAGTCATCAACAATCCATGTTCCACCAACAGAATACAATAGAATAGCCATTTTCTAGACCTCATCATTATGGTGCTACTACCATCCTCCTCTAGCCCTTTCCTTACCTAGCATATCTTTCACAATATCTGACATGCCTTTGAATCACCAGTCACTAGACACTTTGCATAACACCCAATATATTAGCTCTTCTTTTGGATTTCAAATATTGGGGAGTTCAGCCAATATAGAGGGCTAAATCAAGGAAGCCTAGAATTATCAGAAACCTACAGCATGAAACTTGGAAGATACCAGGAGCACTCATACTGGGACACCCCAGGGTCTGAGGTTCCTAGCACTTTGTTCTAAGATGCCATGAAGGTCCAGCAGATATTCTGTTCTGAACCTCAAAAATCCAGTGAGGACTAATTCTGGAATCCAGGTGACCCAGGTGAAGAGCAAACAGGATTGACTACCCCACCCAAAAATGCAGCAGGATGTACAGCCTGGCTTGGTACAAATCCCCAGTTCAGTAACTAATTGAAGAAATGCAGAAACTGAAAAAAACAATGACCACTATAAAGAATTATTGTAGATTCAGAGATGTCCAAAATTCAAACCCAGAAGCAAAAGTAATGCTTTCAGACCTGCAAGCAGAAACTCAAAAGAAAAAAAAAAAGGATTTCCACAAAGACGACATGAATACCTAGAATAAATGAAGCAAAGAATAACAG
>NW_020954574.1:8357-8462 GCF_900497805.2 Vombatus ursinus | reverse complement strand
AGGGGATTAAAACTCTGAACGAAAGATTTGAAAGGAGAATAAATAACTTAGAACAAAAAGCAGTAACTTTACCCAAGAAATGGTATCCCTGAAAACTGGAATAAA
>NW_020954574.1:2584-8321 GCF_900497805.2 Vombatus ursinus | reverse complement strand
CCAAATAGAAATCAATGAATCCATGACATAGCAAGAAATATTAGAAAATAAATCAAATATTTTTAAAAATGGGAAAACATAAGATATCTAATATAAAAAAAAAGAATGACCTGGAAAACAAATCAAAGAAAGACCACTTAAGAATATTTGCAATCCCTCGAACGTGATTTTAAAAAAGTGTGTACACTACAGTTCAAGAAATAATAAATGAAAACTGCCCAGATCTATAAGAACCAGAAAGCAAAATGAAGATAGAAAGAATTCACTGATCACCTTTTGAAAGAAACCTCAAAAGAAAAAGGACTAGGAACTCCATAATCAAAATCCAGAGCTTCCACATCAAAGAAAATTTACTGCAAATAACTAGAAAGAAGGAAGTCAAGCAACAAGAACCCACAAACAGATTACATAAGACCTGACAGTTTCTACTATAATTGAGAGATCTTGGAATTCCATCTTTTGCCTAAATGCAAAAGATGTGTGCTTACAACTAAGATTAATTTACCCTACAGAGCTGACTATATTTCTATAGGGAAAAGATGAACTTTACTGGAATATAGAACTTTCAAGAATTGGTGATGAAAAAAAAAATCACAGCTGTGTAGAAGCATTGCGATGCAATAGTCAGGACAGAGTGTACTATCTTGAAAGGATTATTTTGTGTTGATCTACTGTGAACATATATCCCTTTTTGTGAGTGAAAACTGAAAGTAATGGTTTATTTTTATACTCTTTTGAAAAAGAAATATTGGAATCTATATTAAGAAGAATCCTAGTTTGCCTTCTGTCATTCTTTCCCTGACATTTTTTCCTCTTTAAGTGTTTCTGTTTCATACAATATATAACCATTTCTCTTCTCCACTTCCCAACAAATAACAAAATCATGATATGTTAAAACTGGAAGGGAAATTAGAGCTCACTTAGTCCAGAAATAAAGCCTAGAATTCAAAAGTTTTTAATGACTATTTGGAACAAGTAGAATCAAGTAGTTTAATAATAAATTCAGGTATGATTCATAATTAAAAGAAAGTAAGAAGAGACACACACAGATGTGCTCATAACCTGTTCTTTTTTGCACCAATCTAAATAAATTGTTCTTCTCACCTCCATGCCCTAGTCTGAGTCTGGGGTTGGGAGAGGACTGGGCAGAGGCTAAACCCACTCTCAGAGTTCCCTCAACTCAATGACTGCTCAGCTACTCGTTTCTGTCTCACTCCACATTTCTGCCGTTTCCTTGAGCCATTTAAGGTGTACTGTTTTTGCCCTCAAGCTCCCTGGACCTACCTTCTCTCCCTGTAGTGCTCACTTATTTTGAATCCCTCAGGGTAACTGCACTGTCTCTTTTTCAATTCTGAGAAAGATCAAACCTCATTCTCACTTTTCAAAACGATAGGAACGACTGTTTAATTTTTGTTTTTGCGTGACACACAGTTGACAATAAATGCTTATTAGATTATATTGAATTGAATTAACTGTATTGACTTGATAGTTGGTGGAGTTCACAGAAGAATGAAGACAGAGGGGAAAAAAAGGAACTTTCAAGTTCTGAATCCAATAGAGAACAAAGAATAGGAAATAAAATTTTATTCAGTTTCTATTGGATAAACTTGAAACCCTACACAGCTTGGATTCCAAGTCAGGCACTTGTAGACTGCCCCTCCTACCCTCCTTTTTTTAAAATGTACCTATTTTCCCTGATTCCCTAAATCTTTGACTAGGTAAATAAAATTATTCCATGGATATTCTCAGATCATGGAGCATTGCTGAAGTAACAGAGCTGAGAAGAGCTGCTTTGCAGACCTTCTGTCTGACTTCAAATGGAACTTCCCTGCTGTTTCCCAGGTTCTCAATTTCTTGTGATTCCATAGTATGGTTCATCCAGTCCTCCTCTATATAGTACTAAAACACCTGGTTGAACTTATTCAAGAAATCCAATCAGTGCAAGCTTTCATTGTCCCTCTTCTTTGCCTCAGGGAATCTCTAGCTCTAACTTTTTCCCCTTGCCTCCTATCTCAGAGAAGAGTTTCCTTTGTCTATATTGCCAAGGTGAAATGTCAACGCCACTCCTACAGACATTGAGTTCTCATCCCTATCCATTTTCATTCCTCCAGATTCTACCAGGACTTTACACCTATACTTAAAGCCACAGGCCCTCACATACCTTACCTCCTTTGAAAGATCACTCACTTGACCAAAATGACATTTATGAAACACTTTAAAGTTTTCAAATTACTTTACATACATTATTTCATTTTTCCCACAAAAGAACACTGTGATATTGTTACTCTATTTGTTATCACCCTCATTTTCCAGACAAGGAAACTGAGATTCAGAGAGATGGAATAGTTTGCTCACGTTTGATATCAGAGGTGGGATTTGACTCCAGAGGTAGACTTCTAACTCTGATTTTAGCACTCTATCCATGACGACACATTGCCTCCTCTCTTATTGATACCATTACATCTTCTCGGTCACTTTAGCTTGAAGGCATAGTCATCTTTGACTCTTTCCTCTCTCTTACCACACCCAATCATTTACCTTTGTCCAGATAATCTGTATCTTTCCATTCCCACAGGAACAACACTTCTCTGCCTAGTCAAACCCTACCCATTGTCCAAGGCTGGGTGAGTTATGTCTTATTCCCTCTAGGAAGCTTTCTTTGCTGATCTCTCCTCATACTTAATGGGCAGATGTTCTCTGCCATGTAATGTAAATACACTTAATCTTTACCTTGTAGTGTTCACTAATTGTGTCATAGGTGTGACCTTTCTCTACAACCAGGGAGAAGTGTCTTAAGGTCAAATTGGGGACTAACACTGAAATTGTTTTCTCCACAATATCTGATAAGAGTGCTGAGCTTGGAGTCAGGAAAAATCATCCAGCTATCCTCTACTCTTTTTCTCTCCCTTTCTCTCTTTCACTCATTCCTTTTCTCTAACTCTTTAAATCTGCTCTCAGAGCCCCTGTAGCACAAACCCTAAGAGGATGGAATTATCACTTGTTTCCAAGGTTCCTTATCATTTCTATTTCAGTACTCAATTCTTTATTTATTTTTAGTTTTCATCATTCACTTCCATAAGATTTTGAGTTCTAAATTTTCTCCCCCTTCCTCCCCATGACAGCATGCAATCTGATATAGGCCTACATATACATTCATATTAAACATATTTTCACAGTAGTCATGTTGTAAAGAAAAAATAAAACAATTCTGAGATTCCACGTCACACTCCTCAGATTGGTAAAGTTGACAAAAAATAGAACGACAAATGCTGGAGGGATTGTGGGAAAACAGGTACTTCAGTGCACTGTTGGTGAAGCTGTGAACCACAGTTCCAGAAGACTCATGATGAAACAGGCTACTCACCTACTAATAGATAATGAATTCAGAATACACAGATTAAGAAAGAATTTTTTTGGATGTGGCCAATATGGGGATTTATTTTGCTTGGCTAGGGGTTGTTTTTTTGTTTGTTTTGTTTTTGTTTTCTTAGGAGGAAAATAGAATGAGAAGGGAAAAGGGTGGATCTTCATTTAAAAAAAATAAAAAATGAAAAGCCTCTTTTTGTTGTCCCTGTTTTTTCTTACTAGGTCAAACTGGTTCTGAATTTTACTATACCTTATGCTATTTTTTTTTCAGAACCATACATACTTTTATACTCATTTTGTTTTATCTGTCCTTATATCATCTGTAGGTGGTCTTTGTTTCATTCAAGTTCGCTGGCGAGTTCCCTGTGTATCCGCATTAATTGTCTCTTTAAACTCATTTTTTTTCCTTATCAGAATTGGGTAGACCGTCAAGTATGAATTTGTTTCTTTCAAGTCTCAGTTAAAATCCCATATCCTACAATAAGTTTTTCCTGTTCTCCCACAATGCTAGTGCTTTCCCTCTATTGATTATCTCCAATTTATGCTTGTTCACAGCCATTTCCATATTGTTCTCCTTCCTCCCACCATTTACTATGAGACCCTTGAGGGTAGGGACTGCCTTTTGCCTTTCCTTGAATTCCTAGAACTTAGCAAAGCATTTAGTATATAGTAGGCACCTAATAAATATTTGTTGACCATCAACACAGAATGAAACTACTGTCATGCCCTGGTGAATTGGGGTATCATCCCTTCATGATCACTGCTTTTGGTACTCTTAGGAGCTGATTTTTATAACATCTCTCTTATTGCTTCTGTACAGGCACAGTGGCTAATTACTAGTTTTAAGAGGTAATATGATAATATGAATAGAGAGTAATAATAATAATAGCTTCTATATGTATGTATACCTATACATATATATCACTTTAAGGTTTCAGAAGCTTTTTAAATTTGTTAACTCATCAGATCCTCACAATAATTCTGTGAGGTGGGTCCTATTATGCCTATTTCAAAAATAAGGAAACTGAGGCAGAGAGAAGTTAAGTGGTTTGCCCCAGGTCACAAAAACAGTAAGTGTCTGAAATAGGATTTGAACTCAGGTTTTCATAACTCCAAATCCCACTCTCTATTCACTGGACCACCTAGTGGCCTCAGTAGAGATAGATTTGTGACCAGAAGACTGAGGTTTGAATCAGATACGTGGTAGATATGTAACCATGTCAAGACATGTAACTTCTCTGGACTTCAGTGTCCTCATCTGTAAAATGAGTGGGTTGGAATCTATGAAGCTTGGTCCCTTCCAGCTTTAAACCTTGATCCAGTTATGACCCAAAAACACCATAGCCCATGAAGGGAAATGAAATTTTCTTACATAAATGAGAATACCAAACACTTCTTTTATTTTTGGGCTCCTGCACTATTTGTGGTCCTGAATCTCAATTTTTTGGCACTTACAGTGACAGAATTAGCAGGGGGCCTCAAGGCAGAGACTCTTGGATGGAGTCTGGGTGAACAAACCTCCAACTGGGAAGTGTCTGGAGTCCTATTTTAGCGTCTGGGTTCTTGGACTCTGAAACTAAAGACCAACTGACTATAACCTCACATTTCATTCAAATAATATAAATATACTTCTAATAGGTAATGTTGTGCCTGGGTTGTCTTTCACTTTTCTGCTCTGGCTGCTAATTTATCCCCAAATCACCTGTCTGGAAAACACTTATTTCTAAATGGTAGGGAGAAGAGACAGGCTATCCTAATCAGTTCTTTTGATTTCAGTAAGCCACAAGTTCACAATACACACCACTCAAGCACAAATAGGGTCTCTCTCTCTCTCGCTCTCTCTCGCTCTCCTATTCATAAGCATTCTTAACCTTCTCCTTGAGAATGAGTCATCTTTCCTAATTTCCCTTTTGTTTCTTTTCCTATCTCTATTCTGCTCATTCCTTGTATGAGGGTTAGACTCTTGAATTTCATGGAGAAAGGAAGCAACTTGTGTTTCTGCCTTCCTCTTTATAGGGAAGATGTTGCAAAATGAATTTTTTTTCTTAAAGATTCACCTCACCTCTTCCCAGTAGTCAGATGTCACAGTGTCCGCTTTGGAGAAAATAGGAGGAGAATCTTACCACGAATTTGCTTGGTCTTCACTCCATAGACAATGGGGTTGAGAGCTGGAGGAATAGTGACATAAAAGTTTGCAAACAGGATGAGGAAATGACGTGGGACTTTGTGTCCAAAACGATGGGCAAGGATAGAGAAGAAGAGTGGAGTATAGAACATGAGGATGACACAGATGTGGGACCCACAGGTTCCAAGAGCCTTCTGGCGGGCACCATGAGAAGGGAGGTGGAAGACAGCACTCAGTATAATGGTG
>NW_020954574.1:0-2436 GCF_900497805.2 Vombatus ursinus | reverse complement strand
CTGAAATGGAGGAAGAACATCTGGGTGAGGCAGCCTGAGAAGGTGATTTTCTTGTCACCAAACCAGAGGTTACTGAGCAGTTTGGGCATTGTGGTAGATGACAGAATCAAGTCAGTTTGGGCCAGCATGGAAAGGAAAAGGAACATGGGCTCATGGAGGCTGTGCTCCACAGCAATGAGGTACAGCAGGGCACAGTTACCTGCAATGGCCACAAGGTAGATAGCACAGAAAGGAATCGCGATCCAGATGTGGAACTTCTCAAGCCCTGGGATCCCCACTAGGGTAAAGGAGCTGGGGTTGTAGCTGCTTAGGTTGAATGTGGCCATCAGGTCTCCTGAACAGGTGATTCTTGGGCCCTGGAGAGAAGCCGAATGCCATAATTAACTGCCAGAGTTGATGGTGACACTGAGGAATGTGCCAATATAAAATTTTCTGTGTGCTTGGAGGGCTCTTCCATAGTGCAAAGAATTCTGCAGGGTGTGGTATACTGAAGAACTAACAGATTAGTGTTAACCTGGGCACTTTGCAGGAGGAGAATAGACAGAGGACATCTTGTGTCCCAGCAGAAGTGTATGCTAAATAAAGTAAGGAGAGTTATTCCTTCACACATGAAATATATATGTATACATACACATTTGTATCTCTTATATCTATATGATATTTAGACATAATTATATGTACATGTGTGTATTGATGGATATAAATGCTATTCACACAATATGTACCTAAATCAGTATATTATATGCATGTATGTATACAAATAAATTTCATATAAAAAGTGCTATTCACATTCAAATATATGCACATAGATATATATGTGTATGTATTGTGCTATTCATACACTTTATAGTTTAGAAACTTTTCTTAAAGCAACTCTTGAGGTAGGTAATACAAAGTGTTATGATCTCACTTTATAGATAAGGGCCTTGCATTCAGAGATTAAGTAATTGGCCTGTAGTGACTAAACTAATTAATTTGAGAACTCAGATCTTGTGACCTGGCCAGCACTCTTTGCATGAAATGGCAGACAATCAGACACTTAAATACTTAACAATACTGCCTATGGTGATCCTTGACCTTAGTAGAAGCTGTAAATTTGTCAAATGTGTCCTGATGTGTGGAGTACTGAATATTATAGCAAATAGCCTATTGTATAAGGATGGTATGATTTATTTGAGGATAGACATATCATTGGTATTGGGAGCTACTAATTAGGGACTTCCTCGATCAATGAAGATTGACATCTTCTCTGATATCTGTGGCATTGGAGTTGATTGGGGATACTTAATGGTTAAGTGACTTTCTCAGGGACACACAATATATTCCAGATGTGGAGTTGAACCCAAGTCTTTCTGATTTTGAAGTCAGCTCTCTATTCTCTATGCTTTGTTGCCTCTGATTTATATTCAAGGGGAAATGAAAATTGATCAATATAATAGTCACGTTATCAACATGCTAGAGGGGATCTCATGTTTCACTGAGGAATCTAGGACATTCCATATTTGAACAGGAGTCCTGTCTAATTCATCCCTAAAAAGTGGTCATGTAATGTTGACTTACAATGATAGGATTGTTGATTTCAAGCTAGAAGGGAGCTTAGAAATCATGTAATTCAACCTCCATAGTTTACACATGAGAAAACTGCTTCCCAGAGAGGGTGAATTGTTCAAGGTCACACAGGTTGTGGGAGAGCCATCTGTGGCCAAGCCTGGCCTTCTCCCTAGTATACTGTGAGCAGTGCCTCATTACTTCTAAATGGCAGCCCAAGTTATGTCTGAATAACTTTGTTAGAGAGTTTCTCTTATGTAGAACCAAAATATGCCTCCTTGTTAACTTTCTCCCATTGGTGTGAGTTCCTATCTGTGGGGCCAAGTTGAATAAACTGCATGCATCCCTATTCTACTTGCCAGCTTTGTGGAGCTTTGAAGACAGTGACCAAATCACCCCTAAATTTTATTTCATCTGCACTATACACCTTTCCTTCCTTGGAGCAGTTTTCATCTAGCCTGGTCTCTATTTCCCACACCATCCAGATTTTCATTTTATGGAGATAATCTCAAAATATGACAACCTGAATGAAGCCACAAACTAGCGCAGAGTACAGTGAGGTGATCACCCCTCTTCCTCCAGACAGTCATATCTGTGCTTGTAGCCTAAGAAAGCATAGAGCTTTTTAATTTCTGAGTCACATTATTGAATTATCTTGAGTTTATGCCCATTATAAGGCCAAATTCATTTGTGTTTGTTATATATTACATGACTTGTTATCTAGGCATGAACCACCCCATCCACCAATGCTTATTCTGCACTTATAAAATTTTTTTGAAGCCCAGTTCAAAACTTGACACAGATGCCTATAAAATTTTTTGCCAGTGATTTCAATCTAAAATAAAAAGTAGGGGGAGGATATAAACCATAGGTAAAGATACCAGCTGG
>NW_020954573.1:49409-52012 GCF_900497805.2 Vombatus ursinus | reverse complement strand
GAACATAAAAAAAGGCCAACCCAGGCCCCACAGCCTCCCCTCACCACCCAAAGGGGCTCTCCAGGTGACAGTGAGAATGGGGCACCTGAAGCAGTGCTAAACAAAAGTGGCCAAGATCCAGTGGGATACGGAAGTCGCCTGCAGGCTTACCTTCCATCACAACCTTCTTGGTCTGGTTGTAAAACATCAGGTAGATCCCCGAAAAGGGCGCATCTCGGAGAAGCGTGGCCGTCAATCCCCTGAACAAGCCCTTGTGCCCTTCTGTTTGATAGATGGTCTTCAGGGCGCCATGGATGCTCTCATAGCCATACTGCCCACTCTACAAAGTAAATGGAATTTCCACACAGGAAATTCCCTACCCCATTTCTAAAAACCAACAAATAAAATAAACCAAAACTGCAGAAGAGGTGTTTGTATTTTAAAGGAGAAATTTAATCTAAAGGAATTTTTTATTATTGAAATGTATGGGGGAGGTATTTTCAAGGAGAAAGGACCTTCCTGTAAATCTTTGCCTACTCCAAGCCCACCCACACATATTTGTAATGGATGAGGAGTCAGAAATGTGGCTAATTTCAGAGATAATTGAAGATTATCACCCCTTCATACTCCAATGGCAAATTCTACCATACAAAGAAAACAGGTAAAGATACAATTCTACAAATCAAAAGCTTCCCTTCCTATTCCCTAACCCTTATCCCATATACAACTAGTAACTAAATCCTTTCCTTCTTGTATTGGTTCCTTCTTTTCTGGTACAGTTGTCCCAATTACTAACACCTTAGATTAGGCCTGGTTGTAACTTCTGTATAATATTTTAACTCTCAGAACATATCTTTCTCCATTTGCCTGGACACTCAATACCTTTGTGGCTATGGAGAACCTCATTACCTTGGTTAGCGAATTTTCTCATTTGTAAAAACCAGATATGGTAACAACACCTAACTCACAGGCTGGCTGTAAAGATTAAATGAGCTGCTGTATCAAAAAGTCTTGGCAAACCATAGCAACGACTAAGATTTATATAGTGTTTACTATGTGCTAAGCTCTTTACAAATATCTCATTTGAACCTTACATCAACTCTGGAAGGTAGGTGGCACTATTATCCCCATTTTACACATGAGGAAACTGAGGCGAACACAGGTTTAAGTGACTTACCCATGATCACACAGCTAGGAAGTTTCTGAGGGCAGATTGGAATTCCGATTTTCCTGACTCCAGGCCTGGTGCTCTATCCACTGCTCTGCCTCACGGTCCAACAAAATGCCATATCAATGTTAGCTATCAGGCTTTCCTCACCCCCTCATTAGTGTCATTTCTCTAAGATTACATTCCATTTGCTGTCTCCCCTATTCTTTCCCTCTCCCTCCTTCCCTCCCTTTCTCTCCTTTTCCTTTCTCCCTCTCTCCTTCACTCCTCCCTCCTTCCCCTTCATCCTGCCTCCTCATCCTCCATTACCCACATATGTGTGTGTTTACCCACACATACACATACACACACACACACTCAGATATATATATATATATATACACATATATATATTTATATATATATTAGGGTATCTCAAAAGTCTTAGTGTAGTTTTAAGGTTTAACATACACACTCTGTGTGTATATATGTGCATGTGTGTATAAATATGTGTGTATGTGTACATATATATACCCACATGTATAGATACAAACGTATCTATACAACATGGACATTTACTCGTCTCTCTTATTAAACTTTGAGTTCCTTGACTTCAAAGACTGTTTTTGCCCTTCTCTGTTTCCTCCTGTGGCAAGTAGAATCTGAAATGTCCGAGGAAGCAAAGGTTTGTCAAAGGCCCAGGAGCAGGTCTCTGCTCAGTGGGTGGCTGGAGCCAAACAAAGCAGGCCAGAGCCGGGAGAGTCAGGAGTCAAACAAAAGTTTAATTTCAGAGTGAGGAAAACAGGTTTGCAAACCAAAGACCTCCTGAGAAGGAGAGCTTGTGATTTGTGGCAGGGGTAGGGTTTTTAAGCATGAAACCCACAAAAAGGCAGGACCCAACACAATCATTCTTAGGTCTTGAGTAAACAATTCCCCCGGCAATCCCTCATGTGCAGGCATCTTTGGACCATCACAAGAGTTCTTGGGTCCTGTGGGAATAGTCTCTAAGCTCCTCAGGGTCTTTGAAGCTTGTGATTATTTTGCAGGGTACGGAATCAGAGTTAGCACGGCAGGAACAGGAGTGCAGCATCTGGTTCAGTTCGCTTAGCAATTACAAGTGCAGGGACTGGCCAGAGTGTCAAGAGATGGGATTGACTGCTTTCTGCTCTAGCACGTTAGCTGCTTCTGGCTCTCAGGTCCTTGGGAAATAGGGAAACTCCAACAAATCTAAATAGTTATCAATTAATATGAAAATCATAAATCCCTCAGAGAACACCTGGTGCTGATCAAAGCAATGCATTTTGCCAGAGGGCGAGATCATCCAGACCGTGAGTGCAAAAGATTGTTGTTGTGCCAAGCTCAGGGCACAGCCTGCTTGCCGGGCCTTACCTCTGGAAAACAGAGTGCCTCTAAATGTCTTGACAGATTTCACTTTTTTTTAAGTTCAAGTAGTAAATAAACCACTTTTAAAACATCT
>NW_020954573.1:42694-49390 GCF_900497805.2 Vombatus ursinus | reverse complement strand
TAGAAACATGAAATACATTTAAAAATTAGAGAAATTCATCTTTTCACAGAAAGAACTCTTATGACGAGGCCTCTGTCTATAGTTCACATCTGTTCTTACTCCTATCTACCTTCTAGGATTTGTACAGTCCTAGAAAACTCCACAGCAGATTCCAACCAATATATGTAAGAGCCAGTGTTTTATGCAGTGAATAGCACAATGCTAATGCATGAACAAGTTGTTCTGTAATTAAAATCCTCCACCTCTGCCTGCAGGTGTCAAAAATACACAGCTTTGGTGAGAGTGGACTCTGTGACCAGTACTACTTTGACAGGATTCCTACCCATGTTAAAGTCTGCGTGCGCCACTCTGTTGTTCACCTACAAGATAAGAAACAGAAATTATACAAAGGAGTGAGCAAAATTTAATTCAACAATTAGATAGCTGAGCTTCTGAAGGGCAGGGCTGGCTTTAGCCTCCTTTTGTATCTCCAAAGTTTAGTTAGATGTCTGGCATATGGGAGGTGCTTAATGAATGTTTCATGATTACTAAACAAGTATTTATTAAGCATTCAGTGTGCTGTAAGCAACATTTTAGGCAAGGGGGAAAGAAAGACCAAAAAGAAACAGTGCCTAGGGGCAGCTAGGTGGCACAGTGGATAGAGCACCGGCCCTGATGTCAGGAAGACCTGAGTTCAAATCCAGCCTCATACTGAACACTTGTCACTTACTAGCTGTGTGACCCTTGGCAAGTCACTTAACCCCAATTGCCTAAAAACTAAAAAAAAAAAAGCAAAAAAAAAACAGTGCCTGCCCTTAACGAGTCAATGTACAATATGCACATTGATAAATATATACAGAGTATAGACAAAATAATGACAAAGTAATGGCAGAGGGGAGAGATTAAGGCAGCTAAGAACCCAGTAGATTAGGCAAAAACCTTCGTATAGGAAGTAACCCAAAGCTTAAACTAGTAGAAGAGCTAGAGATTCCAAGAGGAGGAAGTGAGGAGAGAGTGAAATCCAGGCACTGGACAAAGACAGGATCTGAGGCTGCAGAACCAGAGAGTAGGCCAGTTTGGCTGAAATGCAGAGTGTGTGCATGTGTGCATGTAGCTAACCAGATTGTAAAGGATTTTAAAAGTCAAACAAAGCAATAGTGAGCCATCGTAATTTCTTGAGCAGGGGAATGACATGGTGAAATTGATGCTTCAGGAAGATTACCGTGGTGACTATGTAGAAGATGGACTAGAAAGTGGGACACCACTTGGGGTACTGCTGCCTCCTGCCATGGTCTGCCTGTAGCATGAGTGGACAGAAGAGGACACATGCTAGACATGTCGTCCTACCAACCTACCATCTTGATTTGAAGCCTGGGAGGGTTTCCTGGAGTTGTCTGGGAGGGGACAATTTTTCTGTAGAGCACAATAGCAATGGAAAGTATTATTACAGTGATGAAGATGAAGAAGATATTTATAATAAACGTGACACTAATTTCCTTTTATTCAGCCCAAAGAACATGGGGGCTGAGTGGTTCTTCCTACTTCCAGGCTGATCCACTCTCATTACTGGACAATAACTTAAAAATGATGGGAAAGAGGGGAGTGAACGAACATCTCAGCCCCTTCTTTACTAAAAAAAAACAATAGCAGCACAATCCTGCCCTAAGAGAAGTTTAACATCTACCAAGTAAGTAAAACAACCATGAGAAAAGATTTCAGAGAAAGAAGACATCATCTCAGGCAGAGACAGACTTCAGGTAAGAGTGTAGGCACCCAGCCCACATGCACACACACATACACAAATCCTACTTAGAGAATTCCAAGGAATGTCCTGATAAAATGAAATAAATGCTTGTTAACAAGTGGAAGAAAAATAGCATAACATGGATCTTGAATCCATTTACTGATAACTTACTTGAGTAAAAAAATCCACAATATGCAACTTCTTGCCATGTTTCCGAAAGACTTCATCTATCGCTTGAATCATCACAGAACCATTCATTGAGTGGCGTAAAGAGATGTGATCTACCAGTGGAGAAATGAGAAAAAAAAGTTTATGTTTTGACTAAAGGGTTCTAAAAGTACACACACACACTTTAGAAGCTAGAAAAAGCGTTCCTTAAGCAAGATACTTCTTTGTTCTATAAACACGAGGACATGATTACATTTTCATTAAATTGCCCAGGATGTGCACTTTTGCTGCCTCCCAAATCTCTTGGGCCCTTAACCCTAGCAGTCCACTAACTAGGCCGTCACAATGCCAAGGCCATAAAGAATCCGTGGCAGATGAGGTCAGTAACTAATTTAAAGTGGGCCAAGAACTAGGAAAAGCTTCTCACTGTCCAGCAAAATAGTCTAAAGGATACCAGATACTATCTGAAGCCTAGATTATGTTTTCCCAGTGATGCTTCAGTCAAGAACTTGCAACTTTCAGAGTCTCCAAGAGACCCTGTAAAGTAACTGGCCAGTCCCTTAGAGCATCCTGCTCATAGTTAGAAGAATGTCTCATACGTTTTCAAGGATATGGTCAGTCAGCCTTCACCTAAAGACTTCAAGTAAGGGAAAATCTACTATCTACCAAGGTAGCCAATTCCACTTTGCACAGCAATAATTTTTTGGTGAGCTTTACTGACAGTAATCCCAAATATGGCTGTCTGCACTTTCTACTCTATTCAGTTGGTCCTAGTGGGGCTTGATTGGGAAGTTTTCCCATCAGCAAACCTATACCTGCTCCTCTGCAGCTTTCACCCCCTCTTCCTATTTCTGACCTTAAGGGCCAAGCCAAAATACATGGAATCACTCTTAAATATGGTAATCCTTCAAATGCTTGACAACAGTTACCATGTGACCCCTAACCTTCTTTTATTTATTCTTTGTTGTTGTTGTTTTGGTTTTTTTGCTAGGCAATGGGGTTAAGTCACTTGCCCAAGGTCACACAGCTAGTAAGTGTCAAGTGATTGTTCTGAGTCCGGATTTGAACTCAGGTCCTTCTGACTCCAGGGCCAGTGCTCTATCCACTGCAGCACCTAGCTGCCCCCCAACCTTCTGTTGTCCAAACTAAACATCCCTTAACAATCTCCAAACCACATCACCATTCTAGTCACCCTACTCCTATTTGTTCCAGTTTATCAATGTCTTTCCTAAAATGAGGTCGTTGCTGTTGAGTTGTTCTAGTCCTGTCTGGACCCCACTGGGGTTTTATTGCCATAGATACTGGAGTGATTTGCCATTTCCTTCAATTCATTTTACAGATGAGGAAACAGAGGCAAACAGGATTAAGTGATTTGCCCAGGTTCACATACTTAGTAAGTGTCTGAGGTCAGATTTGAACTCAGAAGATGAGTCCTCCTGACAGGGTTGCAATCTGTTTACTATGGCGCCACCTAGTGGCCTGTTGAGGTACTGAATATTGAATACAATATTCCAGCTGTGGTCTCACCATGACAGAGGACATTGGGATCATCAGCCAATTGCTGAACATATTCTCTTAATGCATTTTCTCTCTACCATAACATACAATGTTGATTTATGTTTGGCATGTAGTCTTAGGTATTTTTTCAAACGTATTGTTCTCTAATCATATCTCCCTTATATTTTAATTATGTAGTTGATTTAAGACTTTGTATTTATCCCTGTTAAGTTACATCTTACTAAATTTTGACTAAAATTCTAGCCTGTTGAGATCTTTCTAGATTATGATTCTGACATCCAACTTAGTAGCTCTCTCAGGTTGGTGTCATCTGACAATTTTATAATTATACCATTTTGCTTTCATCTAAGTAAGGGCTTAGAGTCTGCCTACTTACATGTGGTTGACCAGAAGGCCAACATCTTAGTGTGTTGAATCAGTTGTACATTATGAAAGATGTTGTGTGGAATTAGTCATTTCACTGTTTGATGATCTATGTTTACATGGTGATGAACAAGAATAGTTTTATGACAAATATGAAACGTAATTAAGCACAACTGGATTTTGAACAATCATGATCACTTTCACTTAACATGCCTTAGCAGCATATCAATTCATTGCCTTACCTTCTTGGGTGGGATAGATGATATAGTAATCACTGGATGTGGGAAGTCGCTTTTTCTTTGAACTATCCTGTTTCGTTGATAGATTATCAGCTTGAATAACACCACTATCTCTTCTTTCTGTTTTTGTGAGAGAAGATGTGAATAGACAGTGGAATAAACAATCTGATACTAAGGCCAAATGAAACTGTCAGGAATGAGCACCTGTCCCTGTGTGAAGATTACAATTGTCCAATCCACAATAAGAGTCAGAGGCAGAGCTTTGAGCCAATGGCACTTTATTAAATGGTCCATGGTCCATTTTTATCAAGTGGATGCTTCTTCCAGGGCCTTGACAAATTTATAACGTTTGATACCAGATTTATTACCTGAACATTTTAAAGCAGCTAAACAAAATACAGCATCGCATTGGTTCACATATGACGCATAAAGTAAAATAAGCAAAAAATGGTATATCAGTAGGGTCACAAGTTGGAAGAAGCAAGGAATATCTCCACTCACTAGATGCTCACAAGATGGTCGCTTGCTCATATTGGACAAGAGAGTGGTCTGGAGGTAAAAATAAATAAATAAATAAAACACGTTGGAGGACTTTCCATGTAATTGAGTCACCTCCACCACACTGGGCTTGATCCCCATGACAAGGAAAAACAGGGTAGAAGGCCTCTAATTGGCTTCCTGTGATTAAGCAAGTGAATTTACAATAGGCAGCTCACAGCCCTGCAGCCTCAGATACAGAACTTATGATCACCAGCCCTATAAGATAACATCAAATTGATTAAACTGTTTGGAATAGAGTAGGGGTCCAAATAAACTATTTCTCTCAAGTGCATATACATTGGAGAGGGTAGTTCACAATTATAGGCCCCAATAGCTCCAGAAAAGCTAGACAAGCCAGATCCCATTTTAAGGAGAAAACTGCATACTTATCAACAGTAACATTCCTCAGAATTGGTAGGCCACGGGCGAGCAATTTCATCATGTTATAGGCTAGTAGGATCATAGCATCATAGATTTATGGCTAAAAGGGAACTTAGAGATAATCCAGCCCAATCCATCATTTTACAAATAAGAAAACCAAGCCCCAGAGAGGTTACATGACTTGCCCAAAGTCACAGAGGGAGTTAGCATGAACAATACATGTAAAGCACATGGTAAGCCTCATCTCTATAAAAATGCTGGTTATTCCTAGCAGCATTTTAAATGACAGAACGAGGATTCAAACCCAGGTCCTCTGCCTTCAATTAGAGTACCTCATCCACTGTATTTCACTCGATCCTGAGAAATCACAGGAAATTATCCCACAGTGAGTGAGGAAGAGAGGGATGCAGGGGAACACCCATAAAAAGGTGGAAGAGGGAATATCACAGTGGAGAAAGCACAAAACCTTGGATTTATAAATGCTAAGATCTTTTTTTTTTTTTTTTGGTGAAGCAATTGGGGTTAAGTGACTTGCCCGTAGTCACAAGGCTAGTGAGTGTGATGTGTCGGAGGCCACATTTGAACTCAGGTCCTCCTGACTCCAGGGCCAGTGCTCTATCTACTGTGACACCTAGCTCCCCCTATAAATACTAAGATCTTGAATCCACTTACTTTAAAGGACCTAAGATACTCTAAGCTGTGAGTTCTTAATATTCTGGCACTTTGGGGCTGGAAATATACATAATTTGATATCTTTATAGATGTCAAGGGGCAGCTAATGAGTATTTTTTCTTGTGATATGATGAGAAGCAGCAGAGAAAGGAAAATCTTTTGGGATGAAAATCAGGGTCAGAATTTCCTAGAGAGAAGGAGAAAATACTTACAGTGAAGCCTAAGAATTCCCTGTCACTCATGATGTGTTCTTTTTCCTTCTACTTACCTCCTCTACAAGCCTGGATTACAAAGAGTTTTGGTTTCTCTTGAAGGGCTGGACAGTTTTCATTGTTGAACATTTCAAATATGTCTGTTAAGTTGACTCTTTCATCGAATACTGTGTTGATAAAGCCTTTTCCTCCATGGGCCATGAGAGTAACAAGGCAGCAGCTAACATCATCTTTTATTCCATTTAGTCCATCTCGAAACTCTGTTAATTTCTCCATTAACTCCTGTGGCAAATGGCATTGCAAAATGGATTTATTCAGAGGGTGGACTTATAACATTTGTATTTTTTACATTAATTCTCAGAATTCCCTCATTTTGCACAGGTTGTGATACTGGTTGCTTATCTTCTAACATAAAATATAGACCCTCAAAAGGAAGTGAGTGTCTAAGATGGCATCATCATCATTTTTGCAGGTAATTTTGAAAAGAAACCTGGCCCTCAGGAAGACAGAAGGTTTAAGAAGCAAGAGAAAATTGGAAGAGTAAAACATTTTGTTTTATTACAACTGGGACTCTGGGATTATTTTATATGATTGCATATAGCATCTAATATAAATTTCATCATGAATTTTCAAGTTACATGTGGGAAATCCAATCTCCAAATTCTGTTTACAAAAATAAAATTGAATGAATGAATGAATGGACTAAAATCTAATATTAATTATTGTTGAGAGTCATGGAACCAGTGATGGCCCCCAGGGCAAAGGGATTGACTTCCCTGGGCTGTTTTTCCCAGTCAGGAAGGGTATCAGCCAGGGTAATGGGGAACAAGAGGGAGACAACCAGAGGGGGGACTCTGTAGTGACCCGTCCTCCTGGCCAT